>NW_007240213.1:0-760 GCF_000164805.1 Carlito syrichta
GACTGGAGTGCAGTGGCCACTCCCGGCCACCGCAGCCTTGACCTACTGGGCTCCAGTGATCCTTCCACCTCTGCCTTCCGAGTAGCTGGAATTACAGGCGTGTGCTACCACGCCCAGCTAATTTTTTGATTTATTGTAGAGATGAGGTCTCACCAAGTTGCCCAGGTGGGTCTCAAACCCGTGGGCTCAGGCATTCCACTCACCTCAGTCTCCCAAGGTGTGGTATTACAGGCTGAGCCACCAAGCCCGGCTTACTGTATGTTTTTAAAATACACAACCTAATTTTGTTATGCATTCTGTATTCTTCAACTTTTTGGTCTCTAGGTAACAAAATAAAAGGCCAATTTCAGGTGACACCCATGAAACTAGCACAGCACAGATTGCTTTATCTACAGTAGATATCCCAAACAGAAAGTCATAAGACCAACCAAAAGCTTCATTACAACCTGGTTTAGCACAGCACCAGAGCACTTGAAGCAATATTTCCACAGTGTGGGTTCCTCATTAGGCAATTTGTTGCCATGGTAGTGAATTTCATCTGAAAATCTCACAACAATATTTGTTTCCCCGTATTTTACTTATTGGCACAGAATGGCCCCCCAAATTTGGATAAACATTACTGGAAATAAGAAGAAACAGTCAATACTGATGAGATGTTTTACAAGGCAAATTGGATTTTTGGGATACTGTTAATAATTTTTGGAAGGTCTACTATGGGTTAGGTGTGTGTTAAGTATGAAGGATGAAGATGACATAACCC
>NW_007240214.1:0-858 GCF_000164805.1 Carlito syrichta
GTGAGTGGCAAGAGTGGTCCTGGGTCCCCCGCAGGGTACTTCAGCCAGGAATGGGTCCAGTGTCTCTGATGGGCGGGTGCCCAGAACCTCCCTGAATGACCGGTGGCTTGGTGCCCACATTCAGAGAATCTCACAAGTTCACCTATGCTGTTGTCATCTTGGTTCTGTTTTTCCATAAGTCAGGATCTCTCCGAAAGGGCTTTGAGTACTGTCAGGTTTTTAGAATAGAAAAATCTGTATTGGCAGTGGCAAAGGTTAAAAATTGTCTTAACAGGAGATCATTTTTATATAGTTGGATACATTTTAGCTATAAAAACAAAGAAATCTTTGTTAGAATCATTTATTAGTGTATCTGTTAACAATGCCTATGCCTCATAAAGCCTAGGTAGAAATTGTCCTTTTAAGACTCACCTGCTTTTCAATTCAAAAAAACTTTCATAGTCAAAATGTCACTGAGATCTGATAAATCAAAATTTTGTATTCTCTACATTGTCTGATTTGACAATGGCTTTCTGAACCTGGGCAGGCCTCACCAGCTAAGTCAAGCTGATTACTTGCTTGTATTTCTGATTCTAATTTTATAAATTCAAATGCATGAAAATTTCATTGTGAAGAAGTAAAAAGTATTTTCAGTAGATGTATGCAAATCATGATTAGTTATTGCTCTGTGTAATTTTATTAAATGTAAAATTGAAAAAAAATAAGAATTTTCTGATGTAGTCATAAATTACGTGTGTTAGTTTTACCTAAAGTGTCCTATTTATTAATTTTATGTTTGACAGTTCCCATCACCATAGTTATAGCACAACATTCTTTCCCTAAGCTAAAATATTAATTTCAAAATCTATTTAAGAAATA
>NW_007240215.1:0-324 GCF_000164805.1 Carlito syrichta
CACCTGATAGTTGGTATGTATATCTGTTTTCCCTCTCGCTCTTCTCTCTTTCTAACTCCTTATTGACCCCTCTTCCTCCTTTATTTTCCTCTTTTGTACCCCCCTTTTTAATCTATGTACAAAGAGTACATACTGCTGAATGGACAGATTGTAAGGCAGAGGGAAATAGGTTCCAGTTTGCTCATACACTTGTTCGTGGATGCTAGAATCATCATATACATTCTGAACCACAGCTTCCCTCTCAATTAAACCTCAGAACTGCAAAAAGTAAAGATTGCAGCATATGCCCCAACCTGAAAAGTGAACAAAGCCAGAAGACCCTCA
>NW_007240216.1:0-873 GCF_000164805.1 Carlito syrichta
CTACACAGGATGTGGTGGCCTACATACTGGGGCATGCCTTTGTGTTACCCCCATTGACAGCACGTGCGAGTACAGGCCTGGTGCCATGGCTCACAGTCATCAGTCCCGGGCCCTGGGAGGCCGAGGCAAGAGGCTGCATGTGTACCTGGGCTCAGAGACAAGCCGGGTGATGTGGCCAGACCTCCTCTCGAAGAGAGGGACTCAAAATCAAGTCAGACATGGTGGACCCCACAGTCCAGGTTGTCCAGGGACTGAGGTGGGAGGACAACCTCAGACCCACAGGGCGTGGTCCCAGAAGCCAGGATCATGTTGCTGCATACCAGCCCTGCCATCAGAAACTCCGGCGACAAAAAAAGACACCTCCAATATGTGTCATGATGGGTGTCCACGGCTCCCCAGGGAAAGGTCTGCATGGCCGTGGGATGATGGAGTAATCAGAAGAGGAAGGGTCCCTCCACTGCCCTAAGGAGGCAGACCAGGTGACCAGAACCTGGGCTGGTCACAGCATTGCCAGACCTCCTTGATCACTCTATGCCTGACTGCCATCCTAACTCAGGGCAGTCTGTTCCTTGAGCTCACATGTGTCTTTGCTGTGAGGCATGAGTGTGGAGTGTGGAGACAGGACTTCTGGGACGTGTGGCCGAAGGTGCAGGACAGACGTGCCCAGAGGCCAACTTTGAAACCGCATGCGAAGACAGGCAGGAAAGTGCCTTTTCTTCTCCCATCCCAGAGGGTGACTCCTCGCCCTGGGTGGCAGGGGTGGTGGTCATGGTGGCGGTGGTGATTATTATTATTTGGAGTTGGAATCCTGCTCTATCCCCCAGGCCTTTAGCAGAGAGGTATGATCATGGACAGCACAGACAACACCCGCCC
>NW_007240217.1:0-4817 GCF_000164805.1 Carlito syrichta
GGTGGCTCAGCATGTAATTCTGCACCTTGGGAGATTGAGGTGAGAGCATTGCCTGAACCCACGGGTTCAAGACCCACTTGGGCAACTTGGGCGAAAATTTAGCCGGACATGGCAGCGCACGCCTGTAGTTCCAGCTACTTGGAAGGCTGAGGCAAAAGGATCGCCGGAGCCCAGCAAGTCAAGCCTGTGGTGGCGGGAGTGGCCACTGCACTCCAGTCTGGGTAACAGAGTGAGACTTCAACTCAAAAAAAATGAAAGCTCCCACCTTGACCCCAAGAAAAACCCAGAAAACATTGAGTGAGGGCAGGCTTGGCGGGAGGATCGCCTCAGGTCCAGAGTTCAAGACCAAGCAGGAAGACCAGGATGTCAACCAAATGGAAAGCCTGTGATCACAGCAGTTTTCGAGTCTGAGGCTGAGAGGAAGGCCTGAATTGGACAGTTTGAAAGCATCCAGGACTACCTAGTGATGAAACAAAATAGAGAGAGAGAGGAAAAGAACGAAAGAAATCCATTCTCCTGCAAACCTTCTGACCTCAGTTCTTCCACCCCACCCCTGCTACATGTGAGGGTCCCCCATCCTCGGCACCTTCCAGCCTCAACCCCCCCAATGGCAGTCCCGCTGTGGTGTGAAAGTTCCCGAGTCTCCCTGGCTGTGCTGGTGCCAACTTTTCTCTCCAAGGTGAGAACTGTGCCCCAGTCAGGCTGACCCTCCCACTCATCAGCGAGGGCCTTCTGCCAAGAAAGGCCAGGGAAACATTCCTCACCCGGAGAAATTTCTTCCCCCCAAAACCCATGTTTCCTGGCTCTAAAGCCAGTTGCTCTGTGTACACACCATGCGCACTTGAGAATCTGTGTATGATACTGAAGTGTTTGGAAACAGGGTCTAGCTCTGTGGCCCAGGAGGGTCCTGGGGACAAGTCCGTCATTCACTGCCAGCCTCAAAATTGTGGGATCCGGCTATCCTCCCACCTCAGCCTCCAGAGTGACCGGGACAATGGTCACCTTGACAGCAGACCTCCTGCTTGGATGAGTGCAGAGACGATGTCTCCCTGCATGGCCTGGGATGCCTTGGGCTCCCAGGCTCCAGCCATTCTCCAGCCTTGGCCTCCCAGAATGCTGGGATTCCAAATGTGGGCTAATGTGTCAGGCCTTATAGTTCATTTTTGAGGAAGGATCAAGGTCAAGCTCAGGAGCTCAGCCTCGTCATCACAGTGATTTGGAAGGCCAGACCAGAGGCCAGTATGAACCTGTGGCCAAGAACAGCCCAGGCAACTTGGCGACACCTCATCTCTACCCTCCATCCCAAATGAGCTATGTGTGGTGGCATGCGCCTGTCATTCCGACTCCTTGGAAGGCTGACAAAAGACTCACCGGAGCTTGGTGGCCTAGACTGCAACGACCAGGATTAAGCTGCTGCCATAAAGCCTGGGTGAAGGAGTGAGACTCCGACTCAAAGAAAAAAAAGAAAAAAGAAAAGTATCCATTTGTGTATGGAGTTGGGATCATTGTGAACAGAGATCATTTGGGAAGGAGGACACAGTATTGGGCCTAGAAATCACAAAAGATGGTGGACCAGCAAACAATCAGGTTGTGGCTTTGGGAGGCTGAGGCAGGGGACCACTGCAGCCCAAAAGTTTGAGACCAGACTGGACCAAGTAGCGAGTCCTCGTCGCAGCCTGGAACACAAGCACTGAGTCAGGCATGGTGGCACACGAATCCTGGCTACACAGGATGTGGTGGCCTACATACTGGGGCATGCCTTTGTGTTACCCCCACTGACAGCACGTGCGAGTACAGGCCTGGTACCGTGGCTCACAGTCATCAGTCCCGGGCCATGGGAGGCCGAGGCAGGAGGCTGCATGAGTACCTGGGCTCAGCGACAAGCCGGGTGATGTGGCCAGACCTCCTCTCGAAGAGAGGGACTCAAAATCGAGTCAGACATGGTGGACCCCACAGTCCAGGTTGTCCAGGGACTGAGGTGGGAGGACAACCTCAGACCCACAGGGTGTGGTCCCAGAAGCCAGGATCATGTTGCTGCACACCAGCCCTGCCATCAGAAACTCCGGCGACAAAAGAAGACACCTCCAATATGTGTCATGATGGGTGTCCACGGCTCCCCAGGGAAAGGTCCGCATGGCCGTGGGATGATGGAGTAATCAGAAGAGGAAGGGTCCCTCCACTGCCCTAAGGAGGCAGACCAGGTGACCAGAACCTGGGCTGGTCACAGCATTGCCAGACCTCCTTGATCACTCTATGCCTGACTGCCATCCTAACTCAGGGCAGTCTGTTCCTTGAGCTCACATGTGTCTTTGCTGTGAGGCATGAGTGTGGAGGGTGGAGACAGGACTTCTGGGACGTGTGGCCGAAGGTGCAGGACAGACGTGCCCAGAGGCCAACTTTGAAACCGCCTACGAAGACAGGCAGGAAAGTGCCTTTTCTTCTCCCATCCCAGAGGGTGACTCCTCGCCCTGGGTGGCAGGGGTGGTGGTCATGGTGGCGGTGGTGATTATTATTATTTGGAGTTGGAATTCTGCTCTATCCCCCAGGCCTTAGCAGAGAGGTATGATCATGGACACCACAGACAACACCCGCCCTGCTCAGGTTATCCTCCCGTCTTGATCCACGGAGTGGCTGGGACCACAGTCCTGTGCTACCACACCCGGCTTATCTTTGGATTTATTTTTGATGGTGGAGATGAGGCCTTGCCCCATGTTCTGGGCTGGTGTCAAACCTGCAATTCAGCCCGTCCACTTGCCTGTGCCTCCAAAGGACCGGGATGCCTGGCTGAGCCCCTCAGACCAGCCTGTGGTTGTGGTGGCTGTTGGTATTATTCTGAGATAGAGTCCCACTCTGTTGCCCAGGCCAGAGCGCAGGGGTCTGCTCTCAGCCACTGCGGCCTCCACCATCTGTGCTCGGCAATCCACCCACAGTGGCTTCCTAAATGGCTGAAATGGAAGGCCTGCACCAAGCTCAGCTCATTTTTTTGGCTTCTTGTGGAGACGTGCTCTGGGCAAGGTGCCTGGGCTGTCTCGAACCTGGGGGCTCAGGCCATCCTCTCTCCTCAGCCTCCAGAGCACCAAGATGAGAGTGTCAGCCCTTGTGCCTGGACTCCCCACCCCTTTTGGGGTCCCAAAAAAGTTCTGCCCTCTTCTGGAGAGTGTGGCCAGAGGAACTTTTTTGGACCTCTGTGGGTAGAGCACCTGGCCATGGGCGTGCATCCACCAGGGCTCTGACCCCTCCTCCAACCTTATTCCTCAGGGTGGACCTGAATGCTTCCCCCAGGGGCAGCCTCGGGGAAAGGGAGGGCGTGACTCCCAAACCTTCAGGGGTGCAGGCATGACCAGGCAACTCACGTATGTCTCCTTGGATTCGGGTAGGCTGAGATGGAAAGATGGTCGAGACTGGAAGCTCCAGACCAGGCTGGACACCATAGCAAGACCCCACTTCGACCCCAACTAAAACCCAGAAAACCTTGGGTGAGGGTAGACCTTGGCAAGTGTATCAGCTCTGGCCCAGAGTTCAAGATCAGGCAGCAGACCAGGATGTCAATGAAATGGAAAGCCTGTGATCACAGGAGTTTGGGAGACCAGGCCGAGAGGATGATCCGAGTTGGTCTATTTGAGAACAGTCTAGTGAGGAAAGAAAAGAAAAAGAAAGAAAGAAAGAAAGAAAGAAAGAAAGAAAGAAAGAAATGAATGAAAGAAATCCATTCTCCTGCAAACCTTCTGCCCTCAGTCCTTCCCCCCACCCCTCACATGTGAAGGTCCAACAAGCTCAGTGCCTTTCAGCCACAAACTCCCCCCATGGATGCTCCTAATTTGTTGTGGAAGTTCCCGATTCTCCCTGGCTGGGTTTCTGTTGGCTCTCCTCTCCGAAATGTGCTTCAGGCAGGCCGAACCTCCAACTCGGCAATGAGGACCTTCCACCAAGAAAGGCAAGGGACGCATCCCTCACCCGGGGATATTTCTTCCCCCAATCTCATTTTTTCTGGATCTAAAGACAGTCGCCCTGTGAACACACAAAGCGCAGTTGAAAATCTGTGTACAATTCTGATGTTTTTGAAGACAGGGTATAACTCTGTGGCCCAGACTGGACCCAGGGACATGACTGACACTCACCACCAGCCTAGAAATTACAGGCTCCTATGATCATCCCACATCAGCCTCTGGTGTGGCCAGGAAGATGGGCTCCTCGACTCCAGACACCCTGTTTTATTGGTGTGGAAACAGGGACTCCCTGCATGGCCTGGGATGGCCTTGGACTCCTGGGTTCCATTCATTCTCCAGCCTCAGCCTCCCAAAGCGCTGGGATTCCAAAAGTGGGCTGATGCACCAGACCTTCCAGTTCATTTTTGAGGAAGGATCAAGGCCAGGCTCTGGAGCTCAGCCTCACCATTCCAGTGTTTTGGGAGGCCAAGGCCAGCATCTGGCCCAAGTCCGTGGGCTGAGATCTGCCTGGGCTACACAGCAAGACACGTCTTTTTCCTCCATCCCAAATGAGCTGGGCGTGGTGGCATGTGCTTGTTGTTCCAGCTCCTCAGAAGGCTGGGGAAGGTCTCATGGGAGCTCAGCAGGCCAAGGCTGTGGTGGCTGAAACTAACCCACCGCACTCCAACCTTGGCAAGGGATTGAGACTCTGAATAAAAAAAAAGAAAAAAGGAAAAAAAAGAAGAGCATCCATTTTTGAATGGAGTTGGGATCATTGTGAACAACCAGAGATCATTTTAGAAGGAGGCCCCAGCCTAGGGCCTAGAGATCCTAAAGATGGAGCATCGGCAGAAAATCGGACTGTGACTTTTGGAGGCTGAGGTAGGGGAG
>NW_007240218.1:0-1216 GCF_000164805.1 Carlito syrichta
GAGCCCTTGGGTTCGAGACCATCCTGGGCAGCTTGGTGAGAGCATATCTCTGCAAGTATCAAAAAAAGAGCCAAACATTGTGGCACATGCCTGTTGTTACACACACTTGGGAGGCCACTGTGGGACGTTTGCCAAAGTCCAGCCAGTGTAGGCTTCAATGGCCTAGAGTGGGTCACTAGGTTCAGGCCTGGGCGAGAGAGCATGACACTGACTTAGCAGGATGTTACCAACCACCACCGCCACAACCATAGTCCGGGTTCAAGGGCTCAGCCTGGCATCTTGGCCCTTCAAATTCAGAGATGTGTGGATGGCCTGAGGCTGCGCATTGTAGACCAGCTCAGGAGACTGAGTGAGACTTCATCTCAGCCATCAAAAATAAATCCAAAGATTAGCCGGTCCTGGTGTTATAGGCTTGTGGTTCCAGTCACTTGGGGGGACATTGCGGAATGATCGCCTGAGCCCAGCAGGTGAAGTCTGTGGTGGCCATGAGTGTGCCCCTATGCTAAGGCCTGGGTGACAGAGCATGATTCCAACTCCAAGTAATAATTATTACCACCACCACCACCACCACCACCACCACCCTTGCCACCCAGCGAGAGGAGTCACTCACAGGGATGAGAGAGAAAAATTTACTTCCCCCCTGTCATTTGTGAGAGATTTCAAAGATTGCCACTGGTCAAGTCTGTCCCGTACCTTCGGCCATGAATCACAGAAGGCCCACCTCCACGCTGCACACTCATTCCCCATGGCCAAGACGTGTGAACTCATGGAACAGATAGCCCTGAGTTAGGGCGGCCATCAGACACAGAACGATCAAAGTGGTCTGGCAACGCTGTGACTAGCCCAGGTTGCGGTCACCCGGTCTGCCAAATTCGTGTGGGGGGAGGGGCCCTTCCTCTCCCGATCACACCATCGTTCCCTGCCACAAGAACCTTTCACTGGGAGGCCGTGGATGCCAGTTGTGACACACACGGGAGGTGTCTTTTTAGTTGACGGAGTCTCCATTGGCCAGGTTGGGTGCGGTGGCATGATCATGGCTCCCGAGGCCTTGAACTGCAGGGCTGAGGAGGTCCTCCCACTTCAGCCCCCTAGCAACCAGGAATCTGGGGGCCACCACAACCGACCCGATTTGGGGACTTCTCACTGAGGCAAGGTCTGTCAATGTTGCCCGGGCTCATCTCCAAACTGTGGGTCCAGGCAGCCTCCCACCTGAATG
>NW_007240219.1:0-674 GCF_000164805.1 Carlito syrichta
TCTCATTGAGGTGCTCTGGCACGTATCTGCCTGAGGCCTCGAGTCAACTGCTGGACTCGGTCTCCCAAAGTGCTGGGATGACGAGGCTGAATGCCAAGCACGGCCTCGATCCCTCATCGAAAACGATCCAGAAGGCCTGTCAAGGCATCCCACGCCTGGAATGACAGCCGTCTGGGGGATCTAGGTGGGAGGGTGTCTGGAGTCTAGTTGCTCAAAGCCAGCCTGGGCCACCCAGGGAGACCTCGTCTCCACATCCATCCAAAACAGGGGCCGTGTGGTCGAGGTGTCCGTTATCCCAGCCAATCTGGTGGCTGAGGTGGGAAGATCGCTGGAGCCCATAATTTCGAAGCTGGTGGGGAAGTATGGTCGTGTTCCTGAACCCCAGTCTTGGCCACAGAGCCAGACTCTGTCTCCAAAAACATCAGAATCATACACAGATTCTAAACTGCGCATGGTGTGTTCAAATATTGACTGGCTTTAGAGCCAGAAAAAATAGGACTGGGGTGAAGAAATGTCCCTAGGTGAGGGATATCCCTGGGAGTCCTCCTTGCCGAGTTGGAGGGCCAGTCTGCCTGTGACAAATTTCTCACCTGGGAGAGGAGAGCAGACATGAACCCAGCCAGGGAGCCTCAGGAACTCCTGCACTAAAGCGGGGGCAGGCATGGGGCTGTTTA
>NW_007240220.1:0-822 GCF_000164805.1 Carlito syrichta
AGGCATCCCGTGCCTGGAATGACAGCCGTCTGGGGGGTCTAGGTGGGAGGGTGTCTGGAGTCTAGTTGCTCAAAGCCAGCCTGGGCCACCCAGGGAGACCTCGTCTCCACATCCATCCAAAACAGGGGCCGTGTGGTCGAGGTGTCCGTTATCCCAGCCAATCTGGTGGCTGAGGTGGGAAGATCGCTGGAGCCCATAATTTCGAAGCTGGTGGGGAAGTATGGTCGTGTTCCTGAACCCCAGTCTTGGCCACAGAGCCAGACTCTGTCTCCAAAAACATCAGAAACGTACACAGATTCTAAACTGCGCATGGTGTGTTCAAATAGTGACGGGCTTTAGAGCCAGAAAAAATGGGACTGGGGTGAAGAAATGTCCCTAGGTGAGGGATATCCCTGGGATTCCTTCATGGAAGGTCCTCCTTGCCAAGTTGGAGGGCCAGTCTGCCTGTGACAAATTTCTCACCTGGGAGAGGAGAGCAGACATGAACCCAGTCAGGGAACCTCAGAAACTCCTGCACTAAAGCGGGGGCAGGCATGGGGCTCTTTAGGGCTTGAAGGTTGCAAACTTGGGGGACACTATGATGTGGGGGGGCTGGGGGGAGGACTTAGGGCAGAAGGTTTTCAGGAGAATGTATTTCTTTTTTTTCAGTTGAAGTCTCATTCTGTCACCCAGATTGGAGTGCACTGGCTGCTCCCAGCCACCACAGCCTTGACCTGCTGGGCTCCAGCTATCTTTTTGCCTCAGCCTTCCAAGTAGCTGGAACTACAGACGTGCGCTACAATGCCTGGCTAATTTTTTGATTTATTGTAAAGATGAGGTCTG
>NW_007240221.1:0-773 GCF_000164805.1 Carlito syrichta
GCATAAGCAATTTAAAAGGACTGAAATTCTACCATGCACCTTCTCGGACCACAGTGGAATAAAAATAAACATTGACACCAGCAAGGTCTCCCCAAAACCCACAAAGACACTAAACAGCATGATGCTAAACAACTCCTGGGTCAATGATGAAATCAAAACAGAGATCAAAAGATACCTGGAAACAAATGAAAATGAAGAAACATCTTGCCAAAATCTTGGGGACACCTTAAAAGCGGTAATAAGAGGGGAATTTATATCCCTACAAACACACATGAGGAAAATGGAAGGAACACAAATTAACAACCTAACAATTCACCTAAAGAAGCTGGAAAAGCAAGAACACAAAAATCCTAATTTCAACAGAAGTATCCAGATCACCAAAATAAAAGCCCAAATCCAGGACATAGAAGACAAAAAGATAATACAAAAAAATCAATGAAACAAAAAGCTGGTTCTTTGAAAGAATAAACCAGATTGATGGCCCCCTAGCTAGACTGACTAAGAAAAAAAGAGAAAAACCAAATAAGCACAATCAGAAACACGAAAGATGAAGTCACATCTGACCCTGAAGAAATACAAAAGATCATTAGAGACTACTACGTACACTTGTATGGAAACAAACTTGAAAACCTTAAGGAAATGGAGGACTTTCTGACATCACACAACCTACCTAATTTGGAACAAGAAGAAAATTGAGATCCTAAATAGACCAATAACAATCAAGGAAATCAACTACGTAATAAGAAACTTCCTACCCAAAAAGCCCTGGACCA
>NW_007240222.1:0-832 GCF_000164805.1 Carlito syrichta
TAATTCAAACACAAGAGATTCAGAGAACCCCTGCAAGACAACAAATGAGAAGACCTATTCCGAGACACATAATAATTCGCCTAAATAAAGTAGGCACAAAAGAAAAAGTCCTAAAGGAAGCAAGAGAAAAAGGCCAGATCACCTACCATGGAAGACCAATCAGAATAGCAGCAGATTTATCTGCAGAAACCCTGCAGACTAGTTGGGCTTGGAGCCCTATCTTCAAAGTCCTAAAAGATAAACAATTTCAGCCAAGAATAACCTACCCGGCCAAGCTAAGCTTCACCAGTGAGGGAGAATTAAAATCTTCCCCAGATATCCAATCCCTAAGAACTTATGCTGCTACCAAACCATCTCTACATGAAACACTTAAGAAAGTACTAAACACAGAAGAAAAGGAAAAAAGAACAACATTATTCACAAGAGTACAGGGAAAAGAATAAAATATACACGAACCAACCCCAAAACCAAAAGAAACACAAAAGAAAAAAAGAAAAAAAACAAGTGGAAGAACAACTCAATAAGAACCCAATGATAGGCATGAACTCTCACATTTCAATAATTAGTCTGAATGTGAATGGACTAAAAGCACCACTGAAAAGACATAGAATGACAAAATGGATAAAATATCACCAGGCAACAGTATACTGCCTTCAAGAGATCCATTTCACTAGAAAGGACATACACAGACTCAAAGTAAGAGGATGGGAAACAAATTTTTAGGCGAATGGAAACACAAAAGAAAGGAGGAGTCGTGATCCTAATTTCAGACAAATACCATTTAAGCTATCAAAAATTAAAAAGATACAGAGGGCCACTACATAATGATAAA
>NW_007240223.1:0-788 GCF_000164805.1 Carlito syrichta
ATGATCTGTCTAGGGTTGTGAGTGGTGTCTTAAAGCCCCCAGTTATGATGGTGTTAGAGTCAATGTCTTTCTTTAGTTTTCCTAGAAGTTGCTTTATGAATGTTGGTGCACCTATATTGGGTGCATATATATTTAGGGTAGATATTTCTTGTTGATGGAGTGAACCTTTTATCATTATGTAGTGGCCCTCTGTATCTTTTTTAATTTTTGATAGCTTAAATGGTATTTTGTCTGAAATTAGGATCACGACTCCTCCTTTCTTTTGTGTTCCATTCGCCTAAAAATTTGTTTCCCATCCTCTTACTTTGAGTCTGTGTATGTCCTTTCTAGTGAAATGGATCTCTTGAAGGCAGTATACTGTTGCCTGGTGATATTTTATCCATTTTGTCATTCTATGTCTTTTCAGTGGTGCTTTTAGTCCATTCACATTCAGACTAATTATTGAAATGTGAGAGTTCATGCCTATCATTGAGTTCTTATTGAGTTGTTCTTCCACTTGGTTTTTTTCTTTTTTTCTTTTGTGTTTCTTTTGGTTTTGGGGTTGGTTCGTGTATATTTTATTCTTTTCCCTGTACTCTTGTGAAGAATGTTGTTCTTTTTTCCTTTTCTTCTGTGTTTAGTACTTTCTTAAGTGTTTCATGTAGAGATGGTTTGGTAGCAGCATAAGTTCTTAGGGATTGGATATCTGGGGAAGATTTTAATTCTCCCTCACTGGTGAAGCTTAGCTTGGCCGGGTAGTTTCTTCTTGGCTGAAATTGTTTATCTTTTAGGACTTGAAGATAGGGCTC
>NW_007240224.1:0-6577 GCF_000164805.1 Carlito syrichta
CCTGTAATTCCGGCTACCTGGAAGGCTGAGGTGGAAGGATCGCTGGAGCCCAGCAGGTCGAGGCTGCGCTGGCTGGGAGCGGCCACTGCACTCCAGTCTGGGTGACAGAGTGAGACTCTAACTCAAAAAAATATATAGTAGAACTGGACTTAGGAGATTGGCCTAGGCCTGATTTCACTTCTTGCTAGATGGTTCTTGCATCCTTCTGCATGAGTCTCTAAACTACCATCGATCTTTACCTTAAATTCTGGCAGTAGTTTTCATGTCTGGAAGAGCTAAAATCAGTGCTAGGCTGTGGGCCCTAAGAGTTACCATCACAAATAATCCAGTGGCAAACTTGTTTTTCCCCTGGATTTTGTCCACATACTCTTCTAAAAGTGTTCTAGGTCCTCTCCTTTTTTCCTGATTTCTTCCTCCACTTCCTTCCTTGCTTCATATTCCTTGACCTTCTGTAATCCGTCCTTGACCCTTTGCACACTGAGACATCTTGTGGATCACCTACTGGCAACTTGACCGCACTTTTTTACTTAATAGTGAAAAATGAATCACTTCATGTTTAATAGTCTAGCATTGGGACCAGTTATTTTATTGTTTATTTATTTGGCTTATGATGGCATTTTAGACATTGAGGAACTTATTTATGACCAAAAAAATCATAATTTTGTATCTTATATTTTTTCTAATGTGTGGTAACATGAAACAGTCACTGACATGCATTGCAAATTCATCGTTATATGCTGTACATAATAATTTGGCATCTTTTCCCTGGTGGGTTTTTTTTTTTTTTTTTAGTCGGAGTCTTACTCTGTCACCCAAGCTGGAGTGCAGGGGCACACTCACGGCCACCATAGTCTAGACCTACTGGACTCAGTGAACCTTCTGCTTCAGCCTCCCCAGAAGCTGGAATCATAAGTGTATGCTACCACACCCAGCTAATTCTTTGATTTATTGTAGAGTTGAGGTCTTGCCATGTTGCCCAGGCTGGTTTCAAATCCCTGGGCTCAGGCAATCCTCTCACCTCTGCCTGCTGGGATTACAGGCGAGAGCCACTGCACCCTGGCTTACCTGGTGTTTTTCTACTCAAACAGACAATGTGGTATCATTTTCTTCCTCCTACATTAATAACATGTAATTTATTGTTCAGTCTATTATTTGAAGACATTGTGGAAGGATGCACTTGTGATTCCTGAAAACCATTTCTCAACTGATCAATCAGAAATTTCAAATGGGACATAGGTTTTTTATTTTTTTATTTTTGATGCTCAGTACAGTACATAGGTGTTAATATCACCGGAGTCCAGCAGGTCAAGGCTGCGGTGGCTGGGAGCAGCCACTGCACTCCAGTCTGGGCGACAGAGTGAGACTCCAACTCAAAAAAAAAAACCAAAAAACAAAAAAACCCCACTTATTTCTAGTCCTCAGAAGAAGAATTTTCTCCACCATTTAAAAAATTTTATCAAAAAACAATATACAAAAGCACATGGTGACTCAAGCCTGTAATCCCATCACTTTGGAAGTCCAAGACAAGAGGATTGCCTGAGCTCAAGGGTTCAGGACCAACCTAGGCAACTTGGTGAGACCTCATCTCTACAATAAATAAAAAAATAAGCCTGGCATGGTAGTGCACGCCTGTGGTTCCAGCTACTTGGAAGGCTGAGGTGGAAAGATTGCCTGAGCCCAGCAGGTCAAGGCTGCAGTGGCTGTGAGTCTACCACTGCACTCTAGCCTGGGCAACAGAATGAGACTCTGACCAAAAAAAAAGGCATATTGATTTACACAAGACACACTGCTCATATTTGCAATACAATTTAGAATCATTTCAGGCTTTTTGACTGATACACCATTTCTACCGCACAATGTCCTTGTGGTAGATTTTATTTCTGCATGATTCAAAGTGCTGAGAATTGTAATGATACTTTTGTCTTTCCACACAAAAAGTGTAAGATTACTTTTCCTATATATTACTGTTTTTTTATGTGTGTGAAAAACTTTTGGCTTTTTGATTTGTGCTAGTGTTTCCTTTTGGTTAACTTTATACTAGTAAAATGGCTTCATCTTTAGTAGCTCTTGTGCTAGGACAAAATAGTGTAATATCTGTCAGTAAACACATGGTATCCTGCTGAACTGGGAACTTTTTCCAACAACGTTTTATATAAATGTGATGGAATTCTGGTGTATACTGGATGATCAGGTTGGATGATGTTTTCGGATGTTATGCTGCCATAATAGGGAAGTTTGGAAAAAAGATACCCTGTTTCTGAATCAGCTAGCACATAAATACAAATACCCCATTTGGTAGGCTTATTTGGATTATTATTTATTTTGTTTTTGAGTTGGAGTCATTTCTATCACTCTGGCTGGAGTGCAGTGATATGCTCACGACCATTACAGCCTCAACCTACTAGGCTCAGGCGATCCTTCGGCCTCAGCCTTCCAAGTAGCTGGAACGACAGGCATGTGCCTCCATGCCCAGCTAATCTTGTCTCACCAAGTTACCCAGGCTAGTCTCGAACCCGTGGGCTCAGGCAATCCTCTCACCTCGGCCTTCCAAAGTGCTGGGATTATAGGCATGTGCCATTACCCCCGGCCTGATTATATGCTATAAGTGATATTTGCCCTTTAATTCCTGACTTACTGCAGATAGATATGTTTGACCTGTGCTGCTCAATACTTCAGTATGATCTGCCTTCAACTTCGAAAGTCAGTTTCATTTACGGCTGCAGTAACTTGCTTGTCTAGCTTTTCTTTTTTTTTTGAGTTGGAGTCTCACTGTCGCCCAGACTGGAGTGCCATGGCCGCTCCCGGCCACCGCAGCCTCGCCTGCTGGGCTCCGATGATCCTTCCACCTCAGCCTTCCGAGTAGCCGGAATTACAGGCATGCGCTACCACGCCCAGCTGATTTTTTTGATTTATTGTAGAGATGAGGTCTTGCTGCCCAGGCGGGTCTCGAACCCACTGGCTTAGGTAATCCACTCACCTCAGCCTCCCAAAGGCGCGGGATTACAGGCTGAGCCACCGAGCCTGGCTTTGTCTAGCTTTTCAAGTTATGCCATATGGCACAAAAGGTATACCCACAGTTGCCTTATAATGATGGTCTTTATCATTACCTTTTGTTACAAAGAAGTGTTGGCACCACTGAGAAAGCACTTCTATATAACCCCCGCTGGTTATGTAGATTTTTTTAACATAGATCTCGCTATATGTTCTATCTCTTTATTAGCTTTTCCGTGCACTTTGAAGGGAAAACTTTGAGGAAACATACGTTTTTGAAAAATTTGCACTTGTATAAGTTTGTCCTGTACAATCACCAGCAATCTCTTTATGCCTCTGAGACTATCCAAGTAGTTTACTACTTTGTCCCTCTCATAGGGGGACATCTGAGTGCAACGGCTTAATAAAGGCTCTAGGGATCACCCACTTTGTTAACATCCCTGAAATCTGACTGGCCGTGTGAAACCAAACCCCACTCAGCAGGCTGCTGGGATTACATAACACTCAGCCATGTAGAGCATTCTTACGACAGATATGAAGGATATCAGTCTAGACTGTGCTCACGTTGCAGTGTGAACCATCTAAGAAATCAGAAACTGCCTAATTGCTGGCCAAAGGATGGTGGCGTATCCGGAGCTGTAAATAATACTAGAAGCCCTGGAACAGTAGCCCGTATCTAAAATGATGTAGATAAGCGTCAGCCAAATACTTATTTAGACGAGTAACTTTTTTACTTTATCTCACTCAGAAAACTCCTGGCTTAACACTGGAATTTAAAATCTCGCCTTATGCTTTTTGTGCTTTGCTGGGGGTGGTCAGTGGTCATGCTTGCCTACTGAGCTGTTTGTACATCTCAAGTATTTTCTGTTAAGTTACTGCATAAGGTGGGCCGCCTAAGAAATCATAATTTTTCACAGAGTCATTCACTGTGGTAAACAGTTAACATCCAAACTAGTTCATGGCATTGAGCCAGGGAAGTTGATAGTTTTCAGTTGTATACTTTCTGATTTAGCAGCGTGTTGTACCGGTGGGAAGTGGCATCGATTCTACTTTGTTCCAGTTTGGGTTGTGAACTTTGGTGATGTTCTGTGGTGAGTCTGAAGTTCTGTTTTACGAAAATGTCATTTTTCAGCTCATTATGTATACCAGATCTGCCCTCTCCCCACAGCTGAGCTGTCTTCCCCTCTTGGCCTCGATGGGTTGGGCAGTGTTATGCAAGACACAAATATTTGAGAGTCGTCTTGCTGCCTGGCATGGCACTGGGTGTAAAAGGTGAATAAGACAAAGTCTTTGTTATTAAAGATTACAGTGCAATAAGTGCTATCTAGGCGTAGTGTATCGAGGAGGTATTTTACAATATCCTTGGCTTTTGAAGATGATGAGAAGGGGTGAGATGTGGCACCCCTCTAGGGGGGCAGTTACTGAGGTTGCTTGGCTGTCATGGTTCCTAAAACAGTGATCTAGGAGGCTCACCTCTAGCGATTCTCCTTTGTGGCCTGGTGTGCCTTCCTCACAGATCAGTTTCTCAGGCCACTAACCTGTTTAGGAGGAGTGGACCCCTGTCTACAACCGCAGTTCAGTGGGTAGCAATGAAGACCAGCCTCCTGGTGATTTCAGCTTTCAGGTGAGTTCCCCCTCCAAGCTGGTAAAAATTGATCACTGGAATGGGAACCCCATTTTGTTCATCTGGAAAGCTGTGCCTCCTTCCTCCAGCCCCATGGACTCAAGTCCCGCATGTAGGATAGCGGGACTTACAGGAGACTACCTGGTTGGATGGGGCGGAGATAGGGCTGAAGGTTTTGTTTGACATGAAGTATTGACACGCAAGAATGATTCCCATAAGTTGCCATGCCATTGAGGAAGAAGGCTTAGGAGTATATAGAAATCCAAACATAAAAAAATGCTTACAAGCTGTTTTCTTAGTGTATATTTGTGGTAGCCCTCCTTTTAGAAAATGAGTTCCTCTGGAACTCATCCTGTCCCTCTAGAGTATAAAAGCACAGCGGTTTTGAAAGTATGGAGGAGCCCGTGTGACTCTTTTCGGGGCTGCTGTGATGCACTGAGCAGTACCCTTTCTTACCATGTAGTCGCTGGAACTTGTTTTACAACAAAATTAACTTAGCACCAACCTTCTTTTTTGGTAAGCTGGACTTCTGTTTCCATAAAATTAGGATTATCCTGATTTATATAATTATGTTTTAGTTTTACTGTTAGGATATTGTTTTGGGCAGGGCTGTCATATGAAGTTCTTTCAATGCTCAATGTTCATTATTTCTCTTCTAAAACAGCACTTGTCATCCTAAATGAATAAGTATTAACTATGGTTTATATGGTCCTGGTATGCTAACATGACTTAGACAACTTCAAATGTAGCTGTAAATACACAGGCAAGAAACTTGCACCATTAACTTTTTTACTTGGGATGATAAATGACACACATAAGAGTGCACACTTGTCTTATAGGCAAAAAGTAGTAGTTGCTTAAATTATTGCAGCCTTTAAAAGAGGATAGTGCTATTGATTTTATGTACTGTAGTAAGATCGCTATCACATTAACCTCTCTATGACCTTTTTTTTTATTATCAGGGCAAAGATTTGCAAAAGTGAGAGTTTAGAGTGGAAGTTTTACAAAGATCTTTGGGTGCACTCTACCTAGTGGTGGCTCTGTTGACTATCAAGTTTTGGCTTGGTTTGGAGACTAGTAGGAGGGTGATCTTGAAGACCCCAAGAAAACAGACGTCTTTGGATGAGGACTAAGTAACAGTGGCACCGTCCTACAGCTTGGGTAAAGTTCAGAAATGCAACTGTGCATGCTAGGCAAAAGTGAACAAAAATCCCCAGGAAACAGACCAGCCAAACAACAAGAAAACAACTTTAGTTGTGTGAACGATGGACCTGCTTAGTGAAGCTGTATGCTAGGGAGGAGATCTGTTTCTTCAGGCAGTTCAGAGCCTCTGACATGGGAACAGCTCACTAGGGTGAGGGACAGTGTAAGGGATTTTCAAGGGTAATTTTGGTGCTGTATGACTTTTGTTTAATATCAGCTTTAGAATTGAGTCCAACCCCTCCCAACAAGATGTGACTCCACTGTACTATATTCTGATCTCAATGACATATTTTAAGGGGGCATCGATAAATAGAGCTCATCCAGAGGTAGATGCCCAGAACAGCAAAGTACCTGGAAACTATCACATATGAGGAATAGTTGGGGGGCTGGTAGGTAGCCAGGACATGTAGTCCAGGAAAAAGATATAATCCTGAAATACTGCAGAGCTTTCCTGTGGAATTCATGTGTCTCCTCTCAGAATTCTTCCAAAGAGCAGAATGATCAGCATTGGGTGTATATTGTGGGGAGGCAGGTTTGACATGGTACAGGAGCATGTGGTCAGTTGTGTCCTCCTCCCCTCATAGTGGAATGAGCTGCCTTATTGGGAAGTGAGGGCTTCATGTTTGCAGGGGTCTGAGCAGGCTAGGTACCTTCCTGCAAAGATGTCAGAGAGAGTGCCTTTGAGCGGGAATTTGACCGCTGTGACTTTGAAACTTCTTGCTCACCTGAAAGGGGACAAGAAATGACAGCTTATTGGGA
>NW_007240225.1:0-564 GCF_000164805.1 Carlito syrichta
CTAGTTACAACAGGTGGCTAGCCAGCTAGCTAGCTTAAGTCAGGTAGTGAAGTCAACTTGCTAGCCAATTGGCTAGATAGGTAGCTAGGTAATTAAGTTAGCTTGCTAGCCGGCTGTCTAGGTAGTTAATTCAGGGAGTTAAGTGAGCTGGCTAGCCAGCTGGCTAGCTAGTGGCTAGCTAGTTAAGACAGCTGGATAGCTGGTGGCTATCTGGTTAAGTGAGCTAGTAAGTAATCTTGTTAGCTGGCAGGGTAGCTAGTAGTCTGGCAAGTTAAGCTGGCTGGTTTGCAGGCTGGTCAGGTAGGTGGCCCACTAGTAAAACCAGCTGGAAAGCCGACTGACCAGCAGGTTGGCTGGCTAGTTAATCCAACTGGCTATCCGACTGTCTAGCCAGCCAGATGGCAATTAACCCGGCTGGCTAGCCACCTGGTCCACCCACTAGCTCTCTAGCTGGCTGCCTATCCAACTAGTCAGCCAGGTAGCTAGCTATTTAAGCCAGTTGGCTAGCCATGTAGACAACCAGTTAACTAGATCTTTAAGTCAGCTGCCTGGCCAGCTATCCAA
>NW_007240226.1:0-820 GCF_000164805.1 Carlito syrichta
AAAGTTTTAAGAAGGAAAAATATATGTTAAATTATTCTACAATTTTTCCTTTGATATTGTTAAGATTTATTATGCATTCTGTCTTCTGAATAGCAACATAGGTACTCTGATCCTCAATGTGAAGTTGACTGAGGATGATACACGTCTGGAAAGTCAACACGTTTCAATTTGTGCAGAATAAAACATTCAGCATTTATGTGAGAAATGTAGTAGTTTCAAAGTTGAAACCAAATGTACAATGGATTCTCACGTATGAATAGGAAAGGAAGTTATAATGGGAGTCGTGCGCCCTTCGTAGAAATCAATCCCTTCAAAGGAACATTTCTATCCCCAACCCTGGACTGCAACTATCTTTAGATGAAAAAAGTTAAAAAAAAAAAAAATAGAAGAAAGCAAATACAGTCAGTTGCACGTTTTACAGCTTTTATTTATGTATTTATTTTATTTTAATTGTTGCACAATATGGGGTACAATTCAGAGTTAGATATTCAAACATTGATTATGCATGGTCCCTGGATGGTGAGGTCTGCCCCTCCCTCCGTTAACAATATAACTCCACAGCCAATCCCACCCCTACCCCAAAACCGTTTTCTACTACTGCCAATCACTTTCTTCTAGCACTCTAATCGATCAAGTGCAGCTCAGGAGGGAGAACATTTGGATCTCTATTCTTTGTTATAGTGATAATTCACGGAAAATGACCTAATTCATATTCATCAAGCTTTCTGCAAAATCCTTATACCTGTCACTTGTCAGGGATGCATAACATTCCATTTTGTGTATGTTCCACATTCATTTTATCCATTCCAGCTTTGAAGTG
>NW_007240227.1:0-823 GCF_000164805.1 Carlito syrichta
CAAGCAGGAACTATCACTTTCCGCATTTGAAACTTTAGTATAAGTTTACAATAATCCAAACAGCCTGCTATTGGTACCAGAAAAGGTCCATAGGCTGATGGGTCAGGACAGAGAGCGAAATCCTCAAATTCTCACCCAACTCATCTTTGAAGGAACCTCCGGGACCCAATGGGGAATGGAGAACCTATTCAGTACATGTTGCTGGGAAAAGTCTGACTACATGAACAAGATTCAAACAGGACCCCTCACTATCACCATACACATTAACTCTCAATGGATCAAAGACCTAAACGTAAAACACCAAATTGTAATCATCACAGAAACACAGGAGACTCCTTTATGAAAACTGGAACCGGCAGCTACTCTCTTCAGATCCCTCAATACCCATAATTTAAAAAGAATGTTAGACACTTGGGATCGTACCAAACAAATTAACTTCTCCAAAATACAAGACACCATCAAAATACCAAGCACACAGCCCCCGAATGGGACAGACTATTCTCCAGCTATGTATCTGACAACGTGATAACATCTGTGAGCTACAAGAAAATCAAACACTCAGAAAAAGAGACAAACAATCCCCTTAAAAAGTGGCAAAAATACATGATTGGACACTTCAAATAGAAGAGATGTGGGAAGCCAGGAGACACATGAAATCGTGCTCAGCCTCACTCATCATCAGAGAAATGCAAAGGAAAACCACATTGAACTACCACTTACCCCTGTAAGAACGGCCTTCATTATAACACAAACAATATCAGATGCTGGAAAAGATTTGGGGAAAAAATGCTTCTGCACTGCATGTGGACTGAAAAGTAAAGCA
>NW_007240228.1:0-842 GCF_000164805.1 Carlito syrichta
GGAGAATTAAAATCTTTCCTCCAGATATCCAATCCCTAAGAACTTATGCAGCCACAAAACCATCTCTACATGAAACACTTAAGAAAGTACTAAACACAGAAGAAAAGGAAAAAAGAACAACGTTCTTCACAAGAGTACAGGGAAAAGAATAAAATATACATGAACCAACCCCAAAAGCAAAAGAAAGACCAAAAAAAAAAAGAAAAAGAAAAAGAAAAAAGAAAAAACCAAGTGGAAGAACAATAACTCAATAAGAACTCCATGATAGGGACGAACTCTCACATTTCAATAATTAATCTGAATGTGAATGGACTAAACGCACCACTGAAAAGACATAGAAAGACGAAATGGATAAAATATCACCAGGCAACAATATACTGCCTTCAAGAGACCCATCTCACTAGAAAGGACATACACAGACTCCAAGAAAGAGGATGGGAAACAAATTTTCAGGCGAATGGAACACAAAAGAAAGGAGGAGTCGCAATCCTAATTTCAGACAAAATACCATTTAAGCTATCAAAAATTAAAAAAGATACAGAGGGCCGCTACATAATGATAAAAGGTTCACTCCATCAACAAGAAATATCTATCCTAAACATATATGCACCCAACATAGGCGCACCAACATTCATAAAGCAACTTCTAGGAAAACTAAAGAAAGACATTGACTCTAACACCATAATAACTGGGGACTTTAATACACCACTCACAACCTTAGACAGATCATCAGGACAAAACTCAGCAAGGAGATCTGGAACCTCAATGAGACTCTGGACCAACGGACTTAATTGATACCTATAGAACACTCCATCCAAGACCACAGAATACAAATTCTACTC
>NW_007240229.1:0-855 GCF_000164805.1 Carlito syrichta
CTACCATGCTATGTTTTCAGAAATTATGTTTTATTACTGTTACATAATGTAGTTTGTTTTCTGTTTCTTTGCTCCTGATGTCAGCTTCCACTGAGTTTTATCACTGACCAACAGCTGTCTCTATGGTTTTAATACTGCTCAATTGTGAGTCAGCACAGCTCTGTGTCTTCCTTTCAAATTCAGTTTTCTCAAGTTTTTCGATTAGTTTCTTTTTTTATTGACTGAGTTCTATCATTCTGAATATGAATGAAATAAAATTGCGTGTAGGGCAATAAGTTTTGAAGATACCGGTACCAAAACCTTCCATTTTCCCTCTTACCTTGTGGAAACAAAAATTGGATATGGGGCTAAATAGCTCTATTCTTCTAAGGCAACAACTAAAATATAAGTTATTACACGAGCTGACCCTTGTACAAGACAGGAGAGCCTGCAATGTTTGAGAGCATCTCACATGAGTTTTTATTTTTTTTGGTTTTTTTTTTTTTATTTTTGAGTTGGAGTCTCACACCTGACTTCATCTCTACAATAAATCAAAAAAATTAGCCGGCCGTGGTAGCGTGCGCCTGTAGTTCCAGGTACTTGGAAGGGTGAGACGGAAGAATCACTGGATCCCAGCAGGTCGAGGCTGCAGTATCCGGGAGCGTGCCACTGCACTCCAGTCCGGGCAACAGAGTGAGACTCCAGCTCAAAAAAAAAAAATAATTATAATAATTCAATAGAATGTTTTTAGTGGTAAATTATAAAAATCTACACAAATAATATTTTAAGAAAGAGAACTAATGGACAAATTATCGGGTAATAGCTGCATTCTGCTTAATTTTGAGCTTAAAAAGTCCTTTATCTGGTTGCTTAATG
>NW_007240230.1:0-830 GCF_000164805.1 Carlito syrichta
TTCTATTTAGAGCATGATAGATTTTATCCAATGATTTCTACCAATGCTATCTTTTCAGAATTATGTTTTATTACTGTTACATAATGTAGTTTGTTTTCTGTTTCTTTGCTCCTGATGTCAGCTTCCACTGAGTTTTATCACTGACCAACAGCTGTCTCTATGGTTTTAATACTGCTCAATTGTGAGTCAGCACAGCTCTGCGTCTTCCTTTCAAATTCAGTTTTCTCAAGTTTTTCGATTAGTTTCTTTTTTTATTGACTGAGTTCTATCATTCTGAATATGAATGAAATAAAATTGCGTGTAGGGCAATAAGTTTTGAAGATACCGGTACCAAAACCTTCCATTTTCCCTCTTACCTTGTGGAAACAAAAATTGGATATGGGGCTAAATAACTCTATTCTTCTAAGGCAACAACTAAAATATAAGTTATTACACGAGCTGACCCTTGTACAAGACAGGAGAGCCTGCAATGTTTGAGAGCATCTCACATGAGTTTTTATTTTTTTTGGTTTTTTTTTTTATTTTTGAGTTGGAGTCTCACACCTGACTTCATCTCTACAATAAATCAAAAAAATTAGCCGGCCATGGTAGCGTGCGCCTGTAGTTCCAGGTTCTTGGAAGGGTGAGACGGAAGAATCACTGGATCCCAGCAGGTCGAGGCTGCAGTATCCGGGAGCGTGCCACTGCACTCCAGTCCGGGCAACAGAGTGAGACTCCAGCTCAAAAAAAAAAAAAAAAAAATTATAATAATTCAATAGAATGTTTTTAGTGGTAAATTATAAAAATCTACACAAGTAATATTTTAAGAAAGAGAACTAATGGACAAATTA
>NW_007240231.1:0-654 GCF_000164805.1 Carlito syrichta
AGTACAGCAACATCTTTGGAAATCAGTGTGGCGGTTTCTAAAGGGACAAAAATTGACCTACCATGTGACCCTGTAATTCCCCTGTAGGGAATAAACCTGGAGGAACTCAGATCTTTTACAAAACGATATCTGCATAAGCATGCTTATTGCAGCTCTAATCACATTTGAAAAATACCTGACACCAACCATGTCGCACTTCAAAGCTGGAATGGATAAAATGAATGTGGAACATACACAAAATGGAATGTAACGCATCCCTGACAAGTGACAGGTATAAGGATGTTGCAGAAAGCTTGATGGATATGAATTTGGTCATTCTCCGTGAATTATCACGGAAACAAAGAATAGAGTTCCAAATGTTCTCCCTCATGAGCTGCACTTGATAGATTAGAGTGCTAGAAGAAAGTGATTGGCAGTAGTAGAAAACTGTTTTGGGGTAGGGGTGGGATTGGCTGTGGAGTTATATTGTTAAGGGAGGGAGGGGCAGACCTCACCATCCAGGGACCATGCCTAATCAATGTTTGAATATCTAACTCTGAATTGTACCCCATATTGTGCAACAATTAAAATAAAATAAATACGACAATAAAAGCTGTAAAACGTGCAACTGACTGTATTTGCTTTTCTTCTATTTTTTTTTTTTAACTTTTTTCC
>NW_007240232.1:0-722 GCF_000164805.1 Carlito syrichta
AATGATCTCTGATTGTTCATGATGATCCCAACACCATACACAAATAGATGCTCTTCTTTTATTCCTTTTTCATTTTTCTTTGAGTTGGAGTCTCACTCTGTCGCCCAGGCCAGAGGTCGGTGGCTCGCTCTTGGCCACCATAGCTTAGGCAGGCCAGGCTCCAGCAAACATTTCTCCAGCCTTCTGAGAAGACAGACTGACAGACCCATGCCACCATGCCCGGCTCATTTGGGATGAAGGGTAGAGACGAGGTCTCATCAATGTGTCTGGGAAGGTCTCGGCCCACAGGCTCAGGCCAGCTGCTGGCCATGACCTCCCACAGTGCTGGGATGATGAGGCTGAGCCCCCAAGCCCGGCCTTGATCCTTCATTGAAAATGAAACAGAAGACTTGGCGAGGTGGCCCCCGCTTGAAATACCAGGTGTCTGGAAGGCTGAGATGGGAGGATGGCTGGATCCCAGGAGCCCAAGACCAGCCTGGGTCACGAGGGAGAACCCTTCTCCGCACCATTCCAAACAGGGTATCTGGGTTCGAGGTGCCCTTCGTCCCAGCCACTGCAGAGGGTGATGCAGGATGATCACCAGAGTATGTGATTTTTGGAGCTTGTGGTGAATGATGGTTTTGTCTCCAGTACCCAGCCTGGGCCACAGAGCCTGACCCTGTCTCCAAAAACAACAGAATCATACACAGATTGTCAGCTGTGCGTGATGTTTTCACAGGAAG
>NW_007240233.1:0-868 GCF_000164805.1 Carlito syrichta
AAACCCAGAGACACATTGCTCAACTGGGGACATTTCTTTCCCACCAATACCATTTTCCCTGGCCCTAAATCCAGTAGTCCTGTGAACACACCAGGCGCAGTTGAGAATCTATGTAAGATTCAGATGATTTTGGAGATAGGGTCTGGCTCTGTTGTTCAGGCTGGGGCCAGGGGGCATGACTATCGTTCACTGCCAGCCTTGAAATCACAAACTTTGGTGATCCTCCCACCTCAGGCTCCAGAATGGACAGGACGATGTGCATCTCTACCCCAGACCCACTGTTGGGATGGGTGTGGAGACAACGTCTCCCTGCGTGGTCAGGTCTGGTCTTGGGGTCCTGGGTTCCAGCCATCCACCCACCTCGGACTCACAGAACGCTGGGATTATAGGTGTGGTCTCCCACGCCAGGTCTTCTGGTTTGTTTTTGACAAAGGATCGAGGCCAGGCTCAGAGGTTCATTCTTATCCCAGTGCTTTGTGAGGACGAGGCCAGTGGCTGGCCCGAGCCTGTGGGCTGAGACCTGTCCACACACCTCAGCAAGACCTCATCTCTGCATTCCATCCCAAATGAGGTGAGCATGGTGGCACGTGCCTGTTCTTCCGTCTCTGTGGAAGGCAGACATTAGGCTGTCTTGATTGTGCTATGCCCAATGCTTCCCTAGCTCAGGGCCATCTGTTCCGTGAGCTCACACGTCTTTGCTGTGGGGTACGAGTGTGGAGGGTGGAGGCAGGCCTTCTTGGTTGGGTGGCTGAAGGCATGGTAAGGGACATACCTGGTGGCCACCTTTGAAACCTCCCATGAAGACGTCAGGAAAGTGTCTTTTCCTCTCCCATCCCTGAGGTTTATGCCTCATGCTATGTGGCATGTG
>NW_007240234.1:0-1211 GCF_000164805.1 Carlito syrichta
GAGGTGGGAGGATCACCAAAGCTGTGATTTCAAGGCTGGCAGTGAAAGATAGTCATGCCCCTTTGGTCCCAGCCTGGACAACAGAGCCAGACCCTATCTCCCAAAATCATCTGAATCTTACGTAGATTCTCAACTGTGTCTGGTGTGTTCACAGGACTACTGGATTTAGGGCCAGGGAAAATGGTATTGGTGGGAAAGAAATGTCCCCGGTTGAGCAATGTGTCTCTGGGCTTTCTCGGTGGAAAGTCTTCATTATTGATTCAGAGTGTCGACCTGCTTGTGGCATGTTTCACACCTTAGAGATGAGAACTGGCAAGAACCCTGCCAGGGAGCCTTGGGAACTCCAGCACCAAAGTAGGGGCAGCCATTGGGTGGGTGTTGGGCCTGGAAGCTGCCAAGCTTGGGGGCTCTCACATGTGGGGGGTACAGGGGGGAAGGACTGAGTACAGAGGTTTGCAGGTGAATGGATTTCTTTTTCTTTCTTTCTTTCTTTCTTTCTTTCTTTCTTTCTTTCTTTCTTTCTTTCTTTCTTTCTTTCTTTCTTTCTTTTTTTCTTTCTTTCTTTCTTTCTTTTCTTCTCTCTCTCTCTTTTGTTCCCTCACAAGGTAGTCCTGGCTGCTCTCAAACTGCCCAACTTGGGCCTTCCTCTCAGTCTTGGCCTCCCACACTGCTGCAATCAGTCTTCTATTTGGTCGACATCCTGATCTTTCTTCCTGGTCTTGAACTCTGGGCCTGAAGCGATCCTCCCGCCAAGGCCTGCTCCCCAGGGTTCCTGGATTTTGCTTGGTGTTGAGGTGGGGGCTTGCTATGGTGTCCAGCCTGGTCTCAAGCTCCTAGGTTGCAGCTATCTTCCGTCTCTGCATTCCTGAGTGCCGAGGAGACAGGCGTGAGTTGTCTGGTACTCTACACCACACTGAAGGTTTGAGAGTCATGTCCTCCCTTTCCCTGAAACAACACCTTGGAGGATCGAGTGGTTCCAACTGGGGAATGAGGCAAATGAATGGGTGGTGACCCGGCAGAGAAACGTCCATGCACCAGGCTCTCCCCGTGGGAAGGGCTCAGTGGCCGACTCTGGCTGCACTCTCTGGCATCCAGGGTCGTTGGAAGGGAGCCAGTCTCATGATGGGGCCTCAAAGTGGGTGGATGCCAGGTGCGAGTACTGATGCCTGTCATCCCATTACTCTGGGTAGCTGAGGCAGGAGGATGGCCTG
>NW_007240235.1:0-941 GCF_000164805.1 Carlito syrichta
AAGCTGGCTAGCTAGTAAAGTCACCTTGTTAAGTCAGCTCGCTGATCAGCAGGTTAGCTACGTGGTTAGGTAGTTAAGTCCGCTGGCAAGCCAGTTGGCTATGTATGTAGGTAGCTAGTTAAGTCTGCTGGTGAGCAATCAGGCTTCTAGTTGTCTCAGCTAGTTAAGTCAGCTGGCTATCCAGCTGTCTGTCTAGGTATCTAGCTAGTTAAGTATGCTGCCTAGACAGCTGGCTTCTTCTTTAATCATCTAGTTTAGTCAGCTGTCTAGCCTGATGGCTAGCTAGTTGTCAGCTTGTTAAGTAAGCCTGCTAGCTAGCTTGCCTGCTAGGTAGCTAACTACTTATGTCAACTGTATAGCTATCTGACTAGATAGTTAAGTCACCTAGATAAGTCAGCTGACTAGTCCGCTGGCTAGCTAAGTAGCTTGCTATTTCGGTCAGCTGGCTAGACAGCTGGCTAGTTAGATAAGTCACCGAGTTAATTCAGCTGAATTGCCACCTGGCTACCTATGTATCAAGCTATTTAATTCAACTGGCTAGAAAGCAAGTCAACTAGTTAAGAAAGCTAGTTAACTCAGTTGGCTAGCCAGCTGGCTAGATAGGTAGTGACATAGTTAAGTCAGTTGGCTGACCAGATGGCTAGCTAATCAAGTCAGCTAGTTAAGTCAACTGGCTATCCAGGTGGTAGGAGAGATAGAGAGCTAGTTATGTCAGCTGCCTAGCCAGTTGGATAACTAGTTAAGTCAGCTAGTTTTGTCACCTGGCTGGCCAACTGCCTAGCTCGTAATCAAGTAGTTAATTCAGCCTTCTTGCCAGCTTCTTAGCTAGTTTAGTCACTTCATTAAGTCAGTTGTCTAGGTTGCTCGCTTGCTAGTCAAAAAGCTAGTCAATTCAGATGGCTACAAAGCTGGCTAACTAGATATTTTCAGCTAGATAAGTC
>NW_007240236.1:0-437 GCF_000164805.1 Carlito syrichta
TAGCCAGCAGGCTAACTATATAGCAAGCAAGTTATTTCAGCTGACTAGCAAGCAGGTCAGCTATTTATGACAGCTAGTTAAGTCAGCTGGCTAGCCAGTTGGCTAGCTAAGTAGCGAACTAGTTATTTCAGTTGGATATCCAGCTTGCTAGGTAATTAAGTCAGCTAGTTAACTCAGCTGGATAGCTAGCTATCTAGCTTCATATAGAGCTAGTTGTCAGCTAGTTGAGTCAGCTAGTTAGCCAGTTGGCTAGCAGGTTAAGTCAACTAGTTCATTCAGCTGGCTTCCCAGCTGGCTAGCTAGGTAGCAAGCTAGTTAAGTAAACTGACTAGCCACCATCCTAGAAAGCTAAATCAGCTAGTTATTCAACTGGCTTCCCAGCTAGCTAGCTAGGTAGCTAGCTAGTTGATTCAGCTGACCAGCCAGCACACTAGCTA
>NW_007240237.1:0-835 GCF_000164805.1 Carlito syrichta
ACTGAAGCCAATTTTATTCAAACTTTTTCCAACTTATATACCATTTTCTATAATCTCCAGCAGTGTGACAATTACTTGCTGGGGGCGTACAAGTTCATTGATGTGTAACACGCTTTACAAATCATGTACCATCACAAGACTTTCAAGTTCCCAGTGAACAATTACAATTCCATGATGTATGAATCACAGGTGCACAATTTCAATACAGATTGTTCAAAATGTTTTCCACAATGTTCAATAAATCATTCATATTATACTCTATGTTCTAAACCCTGATTAAAAAACTTTCCAAGTTAACTCTAAGTTCAATCCAATTTTACTAACTTTTAATATTTTTGACGATTAATATTATCAACTTAACACTATACTATAATCTATAAGTTTACTTAAATGACTTAATTTTATTACCTTAATTTTATACTATTTATTTTTATAATTCTTATAACCTACTACATTTCTATACTGCCCTATGATTGTATATTAATTACCTATGAACTTATCCTTAACCTAAAATTTTATCACAACTTCTATAAATCTCAAATATCTAAACTATTGTCTTTTATACTTTATTAATTACTTATCTGATAATACCATGTCTAAATTCTAATACAACTATTATCCTACTATAATCTATTACAAACCTTATCATTAGTACTAATAAGTATAAAAATTATGAACTTACTCTATGTTCTATAAAACTTAATTCAATGACATTTTAACCTAAAACCTAAATCTGATTGCCTATTACGTGGAAACTACCTACGTCTCAAACCTGCCATGCCACTTAAAACAATGAACTGCACAGTTGCCATGACAGCCGGGGACTGAAGCAAGC
>NW_007240238.1:0-3840 GCF_000164805.1 Carlito syrichta
GATTGCCTGAGCCCGTGGGTTCGAGACCCGCCTGGGCTACTTGGCGAGACCTCATCTCTACAATAAATCAAAAAAATCACCTGGCCGTGGTAGCGGCTGATTTCCGGCTACTCAGAAGGCTGAAGCGAAAGGATCACCGGAGCCCAGCAGGTCAAGGCTGTGGTGGCCGGGAGCGGCCACTGCACTCCAGTCTGGGCGACAGAGTGAGACTCCAACTCAAAAAAAAAAAATCCATCCTTTGACATATTGGCCACAAGTTGACAACTTTGAGCCTGGGTGGTGGGTACATAGCAATTGGGATTCATTGTTCTGTTTTTCCTAGTTTTGCCTGTTTTATTGATTTGAGTTCTACTTGGGTTTCTAAATTCTGCAGCTAGAAGCAATACTGACAAACTCACACAAGAGCATATCTATCACCATTCTGCTGCAGAGGCCCCTCTGGGTTAAGTCACCAGGGCATCCTTGACGACGCTCAGATCCTAATGTGACTGGAAACAAGCTAAAGGGTATATGTACTCATGGAGACTCTACCACCTCCACTGTTTTAAGAACACTCAGGAACATAAGTAATCCAGTTGAGCATCTTAACACAGAGAAACACATTATTGTCTGTAACAGCTGAAATGTTATGAGATTCTAATGGATACATTTCCCAATTTTTATTGTCCCAGATCATATGAGGAGTAAGTGATATAACTGGGAAGAGAACTCAAGCTTTCTGCTTCTACACCTGGTACTTTTTCTGTTTCATATACAGATACTTGTGTATTCCCAGTGCCTATAAATGCATCCATTATGCCAATAATCATAACAACAGCAGCAGCAACAAAAACCATAGCACCTAAGAATTATTGCAGGCTTTCTCTCTGTCATGAATTCTGCTGAGTTTTTTAATGCATTGTCTCATTTAATTCCACAAATAAATTTAAAAATAAGATAACTTCTGAGGAAGGTAATATGATTATCCCCATTTTACAGATGAGGACAATGATATTTAAAGTCATTAAGTAACTTACTAAGGGACTTCAGCCTGAGAATCATAGGGCTGGGATTCAACCTTGATCTATCCTAAATACATCTGGAAGTGCCTGATGGCTACATAAGAGCCTATAGTTTATTTAACAGTCTCTAATAGGATTCTTTCCAGTTTCTTCACCCTCACTAATGATGTTGCAATGGACATCCTTGTATAGGACTCTGTTCTCACATCTGTCTTACCCTGCTCAAATATAAAAACTGCTTTCTTTGGGAGGCCGAGGCGAGAGAATTGCCTGAGCTCAGGGATTTGAGACCAGTCTGGTAATTTAGCAAGACCTCATCTTTACAATACATTTTTTAAAAAATTAGCCAGGTATGGTAGTGCGTGCCTATAGTTCTAGCTACTTAGAAGGCTGAGGCACAAAGAGTGCCTGAGCCCAACAGGTTGAGGTGCACTGGCCATGAGCATGCCACTGCACTCCAACCTGAGTGACAGAATGAAACTTCCACTCAAAAAAAAAAACTGCTTTAGATCAGAGATTTTTGCTCATTTCATTTACTTCTGTATCTTCAGTGCATAGAACAGAGACTGGCATAAAGTAGACTCAAAAAAATATTTGTTGGATGGATGGATGGAGAAATGGATGGAGGGATGGGTAGATGGATGAATGAATGGATGAATGGATGGATGGATGGGTGAATGGATGGCTGGGTGAATGGATGGATGGATGGGTGGATGGATGGATGGATGGATAGATGGATGGATAGATGGATGGACAGGCATATGAATAAGAGTGGAAGTAATTCTCTAGTATAGACACCCAGAAGTCTCTAACTCTTGCCCCTAAGAACTATATGCTTTAGGACAGTGGTTCTCAATTTTGGCTCCACATTAGAATCTCCTGGAGATCTTTTAAAAATACTAATGAGAGTCTCCCCTGAAATATTCAGATATAATGAGATGTGATCTGTGTACCAAAATGTTGAAAAACTCCTCAGGTGCACAGCAACTGGTTAGGGCAAAGTCGGAGGACCACCCTCATCAGACTCACAAAGGGCACTTGTTAAAAAGGTCAACTATTATGTCCCATTCCCCAGACCTATGAAATCTGAACCTCTGGGGTAGAACTCAGAAACCTACACTTTCAGTAAGTACCCTGATTGATTCTGATGGTTTGAAGAGGACTTATCTATAAAAATAAGTGAAGAAAGGAGAGATTAATTCTAACAGGGAGTGAATCATTCTGAACCTTCATTCCATAACTCAGATATTCAAGAAATATTTCATGTCTTTATTTTTTTAGTCTAATTAAACCCCACTTTATGACTCCACCCCACCACTGTAGCAGAAATGCCTTTGGTCATTACCGGGACTACCCTCTTAGGGTCTAAAATTCCCTCTGATGCTTAGGATGGCCAATACCTTCCCCCTTCCAGATAGGGGAACTCACTCTCCTCTCTCTCCTCAGGGACACTACCCTGACATCACAAAAGACAGAGATGAGCTGTCTTCAGGAGCCTTCTGCTTTTAGTTGTGGAAAAGCTCTAAAGCCAAGAAACCAAATGACCTGACTGCCTTCTTGGAGTAGGAAGAGGGGACAGTCTTAGTCATTTATTTCCTCTCCTTATTTTAGCATTTTTTGATCACTCAAATAATATGAATTGAAGCTTCAACCCCAAGAAGGGTCAAAGTGTGCTGATTAGTGTCCAAGGGGAATTATTTTCTTCCTCCACTAGTACCAAATTTAAAGATGGACCATTTCACTTACAGTAAGGATAGATTGTTTTTGGTTTCCTTATGGTGGAATGAATACTCTAAGAGTCCCACTATTTTGGAAGGACAAGTTTCTAGTAGACTTCCCACCTGGCCCTTGTCTTTGCCTCCTATTCCAAATCCAAGTTCGGGTTTATGCAGTTCAGTAAATGCCTTCAGGGTAAAAATTCAACAGACAGTCGGGATTCCTGCCTTCATAAGGTTTTGGTTTCAGTATTCTTTTCTTTCCAGTGTTTTGTTTGTTTGTTTGTTTGTTTGGTGCATTTAAAGAGAAAATAATGTCTACTTTACCCAGCATTGTTTTCAGAGGAAGTGAGGGATACAGCAGTCACAGCAGTTGTGCCATATGAAAGAAGCAGAAGAAAATCTATATAATTTCCATCTATTGGAATTTGTTGACATTTCCATTGTACCCAAATACTTGTCAATTTTTGTGAGTGTTTCATGTTTTATATGTGCTTGAAAATAATGGGGGGACACTGCAAGATGGCAACAGGGCAACCCGGCGTCTGAAGCCCTCTGTGAGGAAGATCTGCAGTGGGTCTCTGACTCTCGCCCCGAGGGGCTGGGGACTCCAGCATCGCAGCCTGCTCTACAGACAAAGCTCGCCGCTGCCATCGGAACGACTGGACAGTTTTGACTGCATTCCAAACGGTCCCGCCGCCGCCGCCCCTCCCCCCACCACCACTGCCGCTGCCATCGCCGGCGTCACCACCGCCGCGGCCTCTGGGAAGGGTAGCATATCGCACCATGCGGCCGGAGGAGATCCACAACGAACCGCTTCAGGGAAGATCTGTTGGGATCGCTCCCACCTATCCTGCAACCGAGACTGTCCTGCCTGCCCAGCATGGGGCTCCTGTTGCCGGCTCAGAGGCAGGCAGCCATCTTGTTCCTGTCCGGCCCCACCCCCTCTGGGATGAGCAGATGAGATAGCACCACCTGCTGGTGATTCAAGGTAACAACATCGAAACGGGAGAAACAAGCTTGATAAAGACATAGACCAAACTGCTGAAGGAAGGTTAATCTGACTGTCCTTCACAGCAGATCAGGAGCAATTGACTCTAACTGCAAACTAATTTACCAGCTTG
>NW_007240238.1:4563-5399 GCF_000164805.1 Carlito syrichta
TACATCTCAAAACTGCAAAAAGGACCACCTCCAACCTACAGTGCAACTTCAGAATTGAACAAAGTAAGAGGACACACATAAAGAATAGGAGATTGAACAAACAGAAGTAAAACCAATCCCTTTACCCCTGAATAACAGAATTAAAGAAGACGGTGACGTGGAGGGAAGGAAAAAGTAGAGAGGGGGAAAAAACCACACAAATGAGGAAAAACCAAAAGAAGAATATAGGTCCTACACAGACCCCTGGGAAATCAGACAATGAGAAAACAGATTCTGGAACACAGACAATGAAGAGTCCCCAGAATGACTGGTTACATGCAACAAACCCAGACATCAAGACATTAAAGGAGAGAATTTAAAAAACTGAGGAGAGACAAGAAGAAAATAGGAAGGAGCTGTTGTCAGAAATGACAGCAGTAAAGAATACTGTGATGGAAATGAACAACAGACTAATAAGCATGGAAAGCAGAATCAGCCAAGCCGAAGAAAGAATTTCAGAGCTCGAAGACCAAAACACAGAACTAACCCAAACTGTCAAAAGCATAGAAAAGAAGCTCAAAAAGACAGAACAAAACCTGCAAGAGATGAATGATCACTTCAAGAGACCAAACCTAAGAATAATTGGGCTTCCTGAGGCAGAAAGAGAAACAAAACCATGCTGGAACAAACATTTCATGAAATCATTCAAGAAAACTTCCCTCATCTCATTAAGGATGAAAAAATTCAAACATAAGAGATTCAGAGAACCCCTGCCAGACAACAACGAGAGACCAACTCCCAGACACATAATAATTCGCCTAAACAAAGTAGCTATGAAAGGAAAATCCTAAGGCAGC
>NW_007240238.1:5419-6144 GCF_000164805.1 Carlito syrichta
GAAATCTTTTCCAGACATCCAATCCCTAAGAACCTACGCTACCACCAGACCACCTCTACAAGAAACACTTAAGAAAGTACTGAACACAGAAGAAAAAGAAAAAAGAACAACATCATTCTTCACAAGAGTACAGGCAAAAGATTAAAAACACACATGAACCAACTCCAAAACCCAAAGAAAGACAACAAATAAACAGGATCAACTCTGTAAGAACCTTATGACAGGGATCAACTCTTGCATTTCAATTATTAGCCTAAATGTGAACGGACTAAATGCACCACTGAAAAGACATAGAATGGCAAAATGGATAAAATATCATAAGGCAACAATCTATTGCCTTCAAGAGACTCATCTCACTAGAAAGGACACCCACAGACTCAAAGTAAGAGGATGGGAAACAAACTTTCAGGCAAACGGAATACAAAAGAAAGGAGGAGTAGCAATCTTAATTTCAGACAAAATACCCTTCAAGCTATTAAAAATAAAAAAAGATACAGAAGGTCATTACATAATGATAAAAGGCTCAATCCATCAACAAGAATTATCTATCCTAAACATATATGCACCCAACATAGGTGCGCCAACTTTCATAAAGCAACTTCTTGGAAACTAAAGAAAAGATATCGACTCTAACACTATCATAACTGGGGACTTTAATACCCCACTCACAAACCCTAGACAGATCATCAGGACAAAAAATCAGCAAGGAGATCCAGAACCTCATG
>NW_007240239.1:0-12556 GCF_000164805.1 Carlito syrichta
CCAGGCTGGTCTTGAACCCCTGGGCTTGGGAAATCCTCTCACCTCTGCCTCCCAAAGTGCTGGGATTACAGGTGTGAGCTAAGTCATTTTGAAATATTTTAGACTTATAGAAACATTACAAAAATAGCACAGTTCCTGTATTTTCCCCTAATGTTAACACTTCATATAACCGTAGTGCAATTATTAAAACCAGGAAATTAACATGAATAGAATACTCTACCTCAAAAAAAAAGGAGCAAACTGAAAATCTTAGTATTTGAAATAGCGGCATTTAATTTTTTTATCCAGAATAACCCTTTTATAGGAAAGAACTGTTATTCAGTCTGAGGAAGAGAGGTGATTGATTTTCTACATAATCAATTTTTTTTTTTTTTGAGTTTGAGTCTTACTCTGTCGCCCAGGCTGCAGTGCAGTGGCATGCTCACAGCTACTGCAGCCTCCACCTGCTGGGCTCAGGCAAACCCTCTGCTTCAGCCTTCCAAGTAGCTGGAACTACAGGCACGTGCCACCATGCCCAGCTAGTTTTTTGATTTATTGTAGAGATGAGTTCTCACTTAATTGCCCAGGCTGGCCTTAAATCTCTGGACTCCGGCAATCCTCTCACCTCAGCCTCCCAAAGTGCTGGGATTACAGGCCTATGCCACCGCACCCCACCCATAATCAAATCTCACTCACCATGCTTGCACATGCTTGGACTTCTTTCTGGAACCTACGCAACTCAAGTTAAGCCCACACTGTCTCAGTGGGCAGGAAGCCAAATATTAACCCTTGCCACATATGTGACAACCGAGTCCATCATCGGCTCCACCTCTGGAACTGATGTGACAGTGAATGCTGCTGACTCACCTTGACAACACCCCGAGAGTGTCTAGCACTGATTTTCTTCCTCCATCCAGAAAAACCTCACTACAAATAAAATAGTTTCTCAAAGGTGATGTGTTGGGTCTTCTGAGAGCAGAAGTGTCTTTGTTCATGAAAAGTGACTGCTGGTGGCTAAGATCAATGCCTCCTATCCTAACACACATAGCATATAAGCTTCCAGTTGAAGAGGAAATGAGGGGAAAAAAAGCAAGAAAACACTGCCCTGGAGAGAAGGGAAAAAGAAGGCTCTTCCTGGATAACTAGAAATACACTAATATTAAGTTCTTAGCTGATGCTATTTAATACATATAGGCTAATACATATATCTAAATGTTTCATATTCCAATAATAGCATCTTTCAACTATGTCACTAAAGCAACGGGTATGATCAATAAAGGGCTTTACATTTTTCTCCCCAAATACTTGTAAATGCTGCTGGCATCGTGAATAATTATTTCCGTTATGCATAAAATACTAAAGTACATGCCTGGATCCAGTGTTCCTCACATTAGGAAAACCCGTTCGCATGTCAAAAATAAAAAAGAGCTGGGCTCGGTGGCTCAGCCTGTAATCCCAGCACTTTGGGAGTCTGAGATGAGTGGATTGCCTGAGCCCGCGGGTTCGAGACCCGCCTGGGCAACCTGGTGAGACCTCATCTCTACAATAAATCAAAAATTAGCCGGGCGTGGTAGCGTGCGCCTGTAGTTCCAGCTACTTGGAAGGCTGAGGCGGAAGGATCGCTGGACTCCAGCAGGTCAAGGCTGCGGTGGCTGGGAGTGGCCACTGCACTCCAGTCTGGATGACAGAGTGAGACTCCAACTCAAAAAAAATAAAAATAAAAAAATAAATAAAAGAGAACTCTGGCTATATGGATAAAGTGTTACAGTGGTCAAGTCATCTCCAAAAAACAAAGCAAACCTGAGAAGCAGGCACAGTCTCTCTGGATAGCTCACTCTCCAATGCACACAGCTTGACAAGTGGCAAGGGTCAGGAAACAACTGCTTCTCCTGCCAAGTATAAGTGCGTTTAACTGCCAGAAAGAATAACAACTGTTCGAAACACAAATCTAGAAGCTACTGCCTTCATCACAGAAAATCTGCTTGAATTCTGCCTCAAAAGCCTAAAAATGATTAAGAAACTACAACCTCATTAACAGAGCAAGGTACCATTCACCAGCCCTTAGGGAGGAAGTCTAATATTCATTTTGGATTAAGGATACTAAGCCCTCACATATCAGCGAAGCTACTTTTTGAGTGTCATGTGTGTCCAAGTCATTGTCCTGGTGACACCAGTTCTATACACATCTCCATGACTTGAGAAAAAGTACACAGAAATCCCTTGAGTTTGGGCTCTTTAGTGAAGAATCTTCACCATTCCTAAGATTTGACATGTAATGTACTCACTTTTAAGTAAAAAGCAAGTTGAGTGTTTTCCCTGACATTCTTGTCTCTAAAACCAGTATTCATTACTGTTTTTCAAACTAGGGTTCCAAAAATTAAGGGTTTAGTCACACACCCATTACCTTCACACATAGGATTTTCAAAAAGTTAATGGAAAGTGCATTATGAAAAAACTATGCATGATATCAAAATTTTTTGCACCCAGATAAGCTCATTATAACTTGCTATAAAACGTCTGAACAGGATCTAAGAAGGATAAGACATCAGTTTGAAAAGAGCCCCTAACAGAGCAACACGGATTCTGCTAAAATTGAAATAAGGACAAGCATCAAATTTACAGTGAATCGGCCGGGTTCGGTGGCTCAGCCTGTAATCCTGTGCCTTTGGGAGGCTGAGGTGAGTGGATTGCCTGAGCCCGCGGGTTTGAGACCCACCTGAGCAGCGAGACCTCATCTCTAAAATAAATAAATAAATAAATCAGCCAGGTGTGGTAGCGCATGCCTGTAATTCAGGCTACTTGGAAGGCTGATGGTGGTGAAGATTGCACAATAATGTGAATGTGCTTAATGCCACTAAGTGTATGCTTGAAAATGATTATGATGCTAAGTTTGATGTGTTTTACCACAATTTTAAAGCTAAACTGGGGGTAGGGGAGTGAGAAGGAGGATGGGGAAAACAGGTTAGGAGCATAACCTTTAGATGGATAGATCTGGGTTTTGAGTACTGGGTCCTAGCTTTTCAGCTATTTAACCTTAGATGTGACTTCTAGGCGTCTGATATCTGTAAATCAAGAGTAAGAATCTAGTATAGCTCTCAGAGGATTGTTGGTGAAATAAAACAAGATAACGTGAACTGTATTAGTTGGTGATAACCACATCACTAGAAGGTCCTGTTCTTGGGAAGCCACAACTCAGTGCAGGGCAGTGTGTGGTGAGAGCCTGACTGGCCACTGGTTCACTGGCTCCAGTTCCTCTATGCTGAGTGGCTAGCTTTGGATTGGCTTCTTTCATCTAGCAGCGCACCAGCATTGAGGGAGAACCTTTAGGGTTACAACATGCTTTTCCTTTTTCAGGTTGGAGAGGGTCCTTAAAGAGTCTTGGGGTCCTGGCTTTAAGGATCACTTGTCAGCCAGGCTCGGTGGCTCAGCCTGTAATCCCGTGCCTTGGGATGCTGAGGTGAGTGGATTGCCTGAGCCCCTGGGTTCGAGACCCGCCTGGGCAACTTGGCGAGACCTCATCTCTACAATAAATAAAAAAAAAGTAGCCGGGCGTGGTAGCACACGCCTGTAGTTCCAGCTACTTGGAAGGCTGAGGCGGAAGGATCACCGGAGCCCAGCAGGTCGAGGCTGCGGTGGCCGGGAGCAGCCACTGCACTCCAGTCTGGGTGACAGAGTGAGACTCCAACTCAAAAAAAAAAAAAAAAAGGTTCACTTGCCATCTGAGCTCTTTAGCCCTAGAGCTCTGGACCTCACAGTTCTTGAGCCTGCAGTTGTGGACCTTCCCCTACTTTGCATTGAGAATCGTGTCCTTCATTGATACCACTAACCGGATGCCTGTGTCTGTCTCTGTCCCTCTTGGTACTTGATACGCTTGGCTACTGGGGGTACAAGGGTACTTCAAGATCTAGGCTCTATGTTAAGGATGCTGTAGGCATTAAGTGAGTCGGGGCTTTCCCATGAACCAGGCTTGGCTGGTCTGAGAAGCCTGGCCGGGATGGTATTAGGGGGCCAGAAAAATGCTCAAGACTTCCATGGCAATGGGGACCCGGTTATCCTGTCAGCAGCAGGGGTGCACTGTCTTTCATGCTAGTGCTGGCAACGTGACTCAGTTACTTTCGGTTTTGGCTCTTTTCCTTGTCTTCTCACCTCTGCCATGGATTAATCTCTGGTTTCCGTTTAGACTGGCTTCACGATCCACTTCTGTTTCTGTCATTGGGACCAAAGCTCTAAAGCTTGCTAGAAGGCAGCCTCTTGATTGGTGGCTCCTGGTCAGCTTCCCATGGGTGGTCCAGGTGGCTGAAGGAACATCCCAAGATGGCTCAGTGACCGGGAACCATGTGTTTTCATTAAGAGATGCTGTGGATGCTATAGGTCACCAGAGCTTTGGTTTTCTCGCTTTGAGGGCATCAGAATTACCCAGAGAGCTAGTCAAAATATAGTAGAAGCCGGGCTTGGTGGCTCAGCCTGTAATCCTGCGCCTTTGTGAGGCTGAGTTGAGTGGATTGCCTGAGCCCGTGGGTTCGAGACCCACCTGGGCAGTGAGACCTCATCTCTATAATAAATCAAAAAATCAGCCGGGCGTGGTAGTGCATGCCTGTAATTCCGGCTACTTGGAAGGCTGAGGCGGAAGGATCGCCGGAGCCCAGCAGGTCAAGGCTGTGGTGACCAGGAGCGACCACTGCACTGGGCGACAGAGTGAGACTCCAACTCAAAAAAAAAAAAAAAAATATATATATATATATATATTAGAACTAGACTTAGGAGATTGGCCTAGGCCTGATTTCACTTCTTACTAGATCATGGTTATTTATGGTTCTTGCATAAATGAGTCTCTAAACTACCATCGATCTTTACCTTAAATTCTGGCAGTAGTTTTCATGTCTGGAAGAGCTTTAATCTGCTGTCACATCCTAAAATCAGTGCTAGGCTGTGGACCCTAAGAGTTACCATCACAAATAATCCAGTGGCAAACTTGTTTTTCCCCTGGGTTTTGTCCACCTACTCTTCTAAAAGTGTTCTAGGTCCTCTCCTTTTTTCCTGATTTCTTCCTCAACTTCCTTGTTTCACATTCCTTGACCTTCTGTAATCCGTCCTTGACCCTTTGCACACTGAGACATCTTGTGGATCACCTACTGGCAACTTGACCACAGTTTTTTACGTAATAGTGAAAAATGTATCACTTCATGTTTAATAGTCTAGCATTGGGACCAATTATTTTATTGTTTATTTATTTGGCTTATAATGGAATTTTAGACATTGAGGAACTTATTTATGACCAAAAAAATCAAAAATTTGTGTCTTATATTTTTTCTAATGTGTGGTAACATGAAACAGTCACTGACATGCATTGCAAATTCATCGATACATGCTGTACATAATAATTTGGCATCTTTTCCCTGGTGGGTTTTTTTTTTTTTAGTCAGAGTCTTACTCTATCACCCAAGCTGGAGTGCAGGGGCATACTCACGGCCACCACAGTCTAGACCTGCTGGACTTAATGATCCTTCTGCTTCAGCCTCCCCAGAAACTGGAACCATAAGTGTATGCCACCATACCCAGCTAATTCTTTGATTTATTGTAGAGTTGAGGTCTTGCCATGTTGCCCAGGCTGGTTTCAAATCCCTGGGCTCAGGCAATCCTCTCACCTCTGCCTGCTGGGATTACAGGTGAGAGCCACTGCACCCTGGCTTACCTGGTGTTTTTCTACTCAAACAGACAATGTGGTATCATTTTCTTCCTCCTACATTAATAATATGTAATTTATTGTTCAGTCTATTATTTGAAGACATTGTGGAAGAATGCACTTGTGATTCCTGAAAACCATTTCTCAACTGATCAATCAGAAGCTTGACAAATTTCAAATGGGACATAGGTTTTTTATTTTTTTATTTTTGATGCTCAGTACAGTACATAGGTGTTAATATCACCGGAGCCCAGCAGGTCGAGGCTGCGGTGGCTGGGAGCAGCCACTGCACTCCAGTCTGGGTGACAGAGTGAGACTCCAACTCAAAAAAAACCCCAAAAAACAAAAAAGCCCCACTTATTTCTAGTCCTCAGAAGAAGAATTTTCTCCACCATTTAAAAAATTTTATCAAAAAACAATATGCAAAAGCACATGGTGACTCAAGCCTGTAATCCCATCACTTTGGAAGTCCAAGACAAGAGGATTGCCTGAGCTCAAGGGTTCGAGACCAACCTAGGCAACTTGGTGAGACCTCATCTCTACAATAAATCAAAAAAGCCTGGCATGGTAGTGCACGCCTGTGGTTCCAGCTACTTGGAAGGCTGAGATGGAAAGATTGCCTGAGCCCAGCAGGTCAAGGCTGCAGTGGCTGTGAGTCTGCCACTGCACTTTAGCCTGGGCAACAGAATGAGACTCTGACCAAAAAAAAAAAAAAATGCATATTGATTTACACAAGCCACACTGCTTATATTTGCAATACAATTTAGAATCATTTCAGGCTTTTTGACTGATACACCATTTCTGCCACACAATGTCCTTGTGGTAGATTTTATTCCTGCATGATTCAAAGTGCTGAGAATTGTAATGATACTTTTGTCTTTCCACACAAAAAGTGTAAGATTACTTTTCCTATATATTACTGTTTTTGTGTGTGTGTGAAAAACTTTTGGCTTTTTGATTTGTGCTAGTGTTTCCTTTTGGTTAACTTTATACTAGTAAAATGGCTTCATCTTTAGTAGCTCTTGTGCTAGGACAAAATAGTGTAATATCTGTCAGTAAACATATGGTATCCTGCTGAACTGGGAACTTTTTCCAACAACGTTTTATATAAATGTGATGGAATTCTGGTGTATACTGGATGATCAGGTTGGATGATGTTTTCGGATGTTATGCTGCCATAGTAGGGAAGTTTGGAAAAAAGATACCCTGTTTTTGAATCAGCTAGCACATAAATACAAATACCCCATTTGGTAGGCTTATTTGGATTATTATTTATTTTGTTTTTGAGCTGGAGTCATTTCTATCACTCTGGCTGGAGTGCAGTGATATGCTCATGGCCATTACAGCCTCGACCTACTAGGCTCAGGCGATCCTTCAGCCTCAGCCTTCCAAGTAGCTGGAATTACAGGCATGTGCCTCCATGCCCAGCTAATCTTTTGACTTACTATAGAGATGAGGTCTCACCAAGTTACCCAGGGTAGTCTCGAACCCATGGGCTCAGGCAATCCTCTCACCTCGGCCTTCCAAAGTGCTGGGATTATAGGCATGTGCCATTACTCCCGGCCTGATTATATGCTATAAGTGATATTTGCTCTTTAATTCCTGACTTAGTGCAGATAGATATGTTTGACCTGTGCTACTCAATACTTCAGTATGATCTGCCTTCAATTTCAAAAGTCAGTTCCATTTATGGCTGCAGTAACTTGCTTGTCTAGCTTTTCTTTTTTTTTTGAGTTGGAGTCTCACTGTTGTCCAGACTGGAGTGCAGTGGCCGCTCCCGGCCACCGCAGCCTCGCCTGCTGGGCTCCGATGATCCTTCCGCCTCAGCCTTCCGAGTAGCAGGAATTACAGGCATGCGCTACCACGCCCAGCTGATTTTTTTGATTTATTGTAGAGATGAGGTCTTGCTGCCCAGGCGGGTCTCGAACTCACTGACTCAGGCAATTCACTCACCTCAGCCTCCCAAAGGCGCAGGATTACAGGCTAAGCCACCGAGCCCGGCTTCGTCTAGCTTTTCAAGTTATGCCATATGGCACAAAAGGTATACCCACAGTTGCCTTATAATGATGCTCTTTATCACTACCTTTTGTTACAAAGAAGTGTTGGCACCACTGAGAAAGCACTTCTATATAACCCCAACTGGTTATGTAGATTTTTTTTACATAGATCTCACTATATGTTCTATCTCTTTATTAGCTTTTCCGTGCACTTTGAAGGGAAAACTTCGAGGAAACATACATTTTTGAAAAATTTGCACTTGTATAAGTTTGTCCTGTACAATCACCAGCAATCTCTTTATGCCTCTGAGACTATCCAAGTAGTTTGCTACTTTGTCCCCCTCATAGGGGGACATCTGAGTGCAACGGCTTAATAAAGGCTCTAGGGATCACCCACTTTGTTAACATCCCTGAAATCTGACTGGCCGTGTGAAACCAAACCCCACTCAGCAGGCTGCTGGGATTACATAACACTCAGCCATGTAGAGCATTCTTACGACAGATATGAAGGATATCAGTCTAGACTGTGCTCACGTTGCAGTGTGAACCATCTAAGAAATCAGAAACTGCCTAATTGCTGGCCAAAGGATGGTGGTGTATCCGGAGCTGTAAATAATACTAGAAGCCCTGAAACAGTAGCTCGAATCTAAAATGATGTAGATAAGCGTCAGCCAAATACTTATTTAGATGAATAACTTTTTTACTTTATCTCACTCAGAAAACTCTTGGCTTAACACTGGAATTTAAAATCTCGCCTTATACTTTTTGTGCTTTGCTGGCGGCGGTCAGTGGTCATGCTTACCTACTGAGCTGTTTGTACATCTCAAGTATTTTCTGTAAAGTTACTGTATAAGGTGGGCCGCCTAAGAAATCATAATTTTTCACAGAGTCATTCACTGTGGTAAACAGTTAACATCCAAACTAGTTCATGGCATTGAGCCAGGGAAGTTGATAGTTTTCAGTTGTATACTTTCTGATTTAGCAGCGTGTTGTACCAGTGGGAAGTGGCATCGATTCTACTTTGTTCCAGTTTGGGTTGTGAACTTTGGTGATGTCTGAAGTTCTGTTTTACGAAAATGTCATTTTTCAGCTCATTATGTATACCAGATCTGCCCTCTCCCCACAGCTGAGCTGTCTTCCCCTCTTGGTCTCAATGGGTTGGGCAGTGTTATGCAAGACACAAATATTTGAGAGTCGTCTTGCTGCCTGGCATGGCACTGGGTGTAAAAGGTGAATAAGACAAAGTCTTTGTTATTAAAGATTACAGTGCAATAAGTGCTATCTAGGCATAGTGTATCGAGGAAGTATTTTACAATATCCTTGGCTTTTGAAGATGATGAGAAGGAGTGAGATGTGGCACCCCTCTAGGGGGGCAGTTACTGAGATTGCTTGGCTGTCATGGTTCCTAAAACAGTAATCTAGGAGGCTCACCTCTAACGATTCTCCTTTGTGGCCTGTTGTGCCTTCCTCACAGATCAGTTTCTCAGGCCACTAACCTGTTTAGGAGGAGTGGACCCCTGTCTACAACCACAGTTCAGTGGGTAGCAATGAAGACCAGCCTCCTGGTGATTTCAGCTTTCAGGTCAGTTCTCCCTCCAAGCTGGTAAAAATTGATCACTGGAATGGGAACCCCATTTTGTTAATCTGGAAAGCTGTTCCTCCTTCCTCCAGTCCCATGGGCTCAAGTCCCACATGTAGGGTAGCAGGACTTACAGGAGACTACCTGGTTGCATGGGGCGGAGATAGGGTTGAAGGTTTTGTTTGACATGAAGTATTGACATGCAAGAATGATTCCCATAAGTTGCCATGCCATTGAGGAAGAAGGCTTAGGAGTATATAAAAATCCAAACATAAAAAAATGCTTATAAGCTGTTTTCTTAGTGTATATTTGTGGTAGCCCTCCTTTTAGAAAATGAGTTCCTCTGGAACTCATCCTGTCCCTCTAGAGTATAAAAGCACAGCGGTTCTGAAAGTATGGAGGAGCCCGTGTGACTCTTTTCAGGGCTGCTGTGATGCGCTGAGCAGTACCCTTTCTTACCTTGTAGTCGCTGGAACTTGTTTTACAACAAAATTAACTTAGCACCAACCTTCTTTTTTGGTAAGCTGGACTTCTGTTTCCATAAAATTAGGATTATCCTGATTTATATAATTATGTTTTAGTTTTACTGTTAGGATATTGTTTTGGGCAGGGCTGTCATATGAAGTTCTTTCAATGCTCAATGTTCATTATTTCTCTTCTAAAACAGCACTTGTCATCCTAAATGAATAAGTATTAACTATGGTTTATATGGTCCTGGTATGCTAACATGACTTAGACAACTTCAAATGTAGCTGTAAATACACAGGCAAGAAACTTGCACCATTAACTTTTTTACTTGGGATGATAAATGACACACATAAGAGTGCACACTTGTCTTATAGGCAAAAAGTAGTAGTTGCTTAAATTATTGCAGCCTTTAAAAGAGGATAGTGCTATTGATTTTATGTACTGTAGTAAGATCGCTATCGCATTAGCCTCTCTATGACCTCTTTTTTATTATCAGGACAAAGATTTGCAAAAGTGAGAGTGTAGAGTGGAAGTTTTACAAAGATCTTTGGGTGCACTCTACCTAGTGGTGGCTCTGTTGACTATCAAGTTTTGGCTTGGTTTGGAGACTAGTAGGAGGGTGATCTTGAAGACCCCAAGAAAACAGATGTCTTTGGATGAGGACTAAGTAACAGTGGCACCGTCCTACAGCTTGGGTAAAGTTCAGAAATGCAACTGTGCATGCTAGGCAAAAGTGAACAAAAATCCCCAGGAAACAGACCAGCCAAACAACAAGAAAACAACTTTAGTTGTGTGAACGATGGACCTGCTTAGTGAAGCTGTATGCTAGGGAGGAGATCTGTTTCTTCAGGCAGTTCAGAGCCTCTGACATGGGAACAGCTCACTAGGGTGAGGGACAGTGTAAGGGATTTTCAAGGTTAATTTTGGTGCTGTATGACTTTTGTTTAATATCAGCTTTAGAATTGAGTCCAACCCCTCCCAACAAGATGTGACTCCACTGTACTATATTCTGATCTCAATGACATATTTTAAGGGGGCATCGATAAATAGAGCTCATCCAGAGGTAGATGCCCAGAACAGCAAAGTACCTGGAAACTATCACATATGAGGAATAGTTGGGGGGCTGGGGGGCTGGTAGGTAGCCAGGACATGTAGTCCAGGAAAAAGATATAATCCTGAAATACTGCAGAGTTTTCCTGTGGAATTCATGTGTCTCCTCTCAGAATTCTTCCAAAGAGCAGAATGATCGCATTGGATGTATATTGTGGGGAGGCAGGTTTAACATGGTACAGGAGCATGTGGTCAGTTGTGTCCTCCTCCCCTCATAGTGGAATGAGCTGCCTTATTGGGAAGTGAGGGCTTCATGTTTGCAGGGGTCTGAGCAGGCTAGGTACCTTCCTGCAAAGATGTCAGAGAGAGTGCCTTTGAGCGGGAATTTGACCACTGTGACTTTGAAACTTCTTGCTCACCTGAAAGGGGACAAGAAATGACAGCTTATTGGGAAGGAACATAAAATTAAGGTGAAAAGGAAAAACTTTACATTAACAGTAAAAGAAGTAAGGAAAGAGTATGCCATTTTGTTCTTGAGAGTCTATTTATTCATAAAAATAAACCTAATAAGTTTGATTTATGGTTTTTGTTTCTCTTAGAGAAATAGGTTTCCAGCTCACTTGTTTTTAAGAATGGAAATTACAGAGCTTTTACTGATTCAGTATAAAATTGTTTTAAAAGTGCTTTAGTTCCATGTTGTGGTGGTTATTTGGTGGGGAAGGTAGAAAGGCAGCATCCGAGGACCACCTGTTGCCTTTCTTTTAGGATGAAGCTGCTTGTGGGTTGCAAGTTTAGACACAGACAGGAAAGGAAAGAGAACAAGTGAAGGAGATTAGAGGGAGGGAGGAAGGATGGTCATGGCAGAGGAGGAGAGTGAAAGTAAAGAGGGAAGCGGGCGTGGTGCAGGCTCTGCCACCTGCTGGGACTGGCACTCCGTGTGCCCTCCCACAGAATGTTCCTCCAGTCAAGAAAGGCTGCTAAAGTGAGAGTGTGTCAAATCCCTTGAGAGGCTGACTAGGACCTAGCTTGTATTTTTTAGTTGTCAGTTCCCTATAACACCCTGGAAGTTGATGATTAGGCTCTGGGTTAAGTGTGTCTCGTTAGTGACAGATCCCAGATGTGCTGATGGCCTGACTGGCTGCCCTCTGACTCCTCCAGCCATCACTCTGCTTGTCACTTGGTCAGAGCCCTGGCTGGGGTCAAGTTCTTCTGGGAACAAGGCCTGACGTCTGAGGCCAGATACCTTCTGCAGGTGTAGCATGTCTGCATCAAGGAAAGCACTAGCACCCTCTCTAAGGCATCTGCATGATCAAACAGAAGAAAAAATAAGGCATTTTCATGTCACGCATATGCATCAGTGCCTAAGAATATGGATTACTGCCCCACCCCATCCCCTAATTCTGGTCATATGGGGAAGGAGAGGTGACCTTGAAGGAACTCACAATGGGTGGCTTACGCTTTTCCCCATCTGAAGACATCAGCAGTTTGCATCTGTGTAGTTTGTGCTTTCCAGGGTCCCTTTTTGTCATTTTCCTTGTTCACCAGAGCCCCCTGGGGTGGGGAGAAAGAAGGAGCTGAGACCCTGAGCTAAGTGACACTCTCAAACTCTCTCTGCAAGGTAGGACTGGAATGCAGGGCTTCCATCCCAACATCAGAGTTTTGTCACAGGACATCCTGGTGTGTAACTTCTTAGGAACTGTAGGCTGGTGAGAGTGGGGTGTGTCATCTCCTGCATGCTTGGTGTGTGTGTGTGTGTGTGTGTGTGTGTGTTTTCCTGGAGATGCAGTTGCTTGTTTCTGC
>NW_007240240.1:0-4742 GCF_000164805.1 Carlito syrichta
GGGGACATCTGAGTGCAACGGCTTAATAAAGGCTCTAGGGATCACCCACTTTGTTAACCCTGAAATCTGACTGGCCGTGTGAAACCAAACCCCACTCAGCAGGCTGCTGGGATTACATAACACTCAGCCGTGTAGAGCATTCTTACGACAGATATGAAGGATATCAGTCTAGACTGTGCTCACGTTGCAGTGTGAACCATCTAAGAAATCAGAAACTGCCTAATTGCTGGCCAAAGGATGGTGGCGTATCCGGAGCTGTAAATAATACTAGAAGCCCTGGAACAGTAGCCCGTATCTAAAATGATGTAGATAAGCGTCAGCCAAATACTTATTTAGACGAATAACTTTTTTACTTTATCCACTCAGAAAACTCTTGGCTTAACACTGGAATTTAAAATCTCGCCTTATGCTTTTTGTGCTTTGCTGGGGGCGGTCAGTGGTCATGCTTACCTACTGAGCTGTTTGTACATCTCAAGTATTTTCTGTTAAGTTACTGCATAAGGTGGGCCGCCTAAGAAATCATAATTTTTCACAGAGTCATTCACTGTGGTAAACAGTTAACATCCAAACTAGTTCATGGCATTGAGCCAGGGAAGTTGATAGTTTTCAGTTGTATACTTTCTGATTTAGCAGCGTGTTGTACCGGTGGGAAGTGGCATCGATTCTACTTTGTTCCAGTTTGGGTTGTGAACTTTGGTGATGTTCTGTGGTGAGTCTGAAGTTCTGTTTTACGAAAATGTCATTTTTCAGCTCATTATGTATACCAGATCTGCCCTCTCCCCACAGCTGAGCTGTCTTCCCCTCTTGGCCTCGATGGGTTGGGCAGTGTTATGCAAGACACAAATATTTGAGAGTCGTCTTGCTGCCTGGCATGGCACTGGGTGTAAAAGGTGAATAAGACAAAGTCTTTGTTATTAAAGATTACAGTGCAATAAGTGCTATCTAGGCGTAGTGTATCGAGGAGGTATTTTACAATATCCTTGGCTTTTGAAGATGATGAGAAGGGGTGAGATGTGGCACCCCTCTAGGGGGGCAGTTACTGAGGTTGCTTGGCTGTCATGGTTCCTAAAACAGTAATCTAGGAGGCTCACCTCTAGCGATTCTCCTTTGTGGCCTGGTGTGCCTTCCTCACAGATCAGTTTCTCAGGCCACTAACCTGTTTAGGAGGAGTGGACCCCTGTCTACAACCGCAGTTCAGTGGGTAGCAATGAAGACCAGCCTCCTGGTGATTTCAGCTTTCAGGTGAGTTCCCCCTCCAAGCTGGTAAAAATTGATCACTGGAATGGGAACCCCATTTTGTTCATCTGGAAAGCTGTTCCTCCTTCCTCCAGCCCCATGGGCTCAAGTCCCGCATGTAGGATAGCGGGACTTACAGGAGACTACCTGGTTGGATGGGGCGGAGATAGGGCTGAAGGTTTTGTTTGACATGAAGTATTGACCCGCAAGAATGATTCCCATAAGTTGCCATGCCATTGAGGAAGAAGGCTTAGGAGTATATAGAAATCCAAACATAAAAAAATGCTTACAAGCTGTTTTCTTAGTGTATATTTGTGGTAGCCCTCCTTTTAGAAAATGAGTTCCTCTGGAACTCATCCTGTCCCTCTAGAGTATAAAAGCACAGCGGTTTTGAAAGTATGGAGGAGCCCGTGTGACTCTTTTCAGGGCTGCTGTGATGCGCTGAGCAGTACCCTTTCTTACCATGTAGTCGCTGGAACTTGTTTTACAACAAAATTAACTTAGCACCAACCTTCTTTTTTGGTAAGCTGTACTTCTGTTTCCATAAAATTAGGATTATCCTGATTTATATAATTATGTTTTAGTTTTACTGTTAGGATATTGTTTTGGGCAGGGGTGTCATATGAAGTTCTTTCAATGCTCAATGTTCATTATTTCTCTTCTAAAACAGCACTTGTCATCCTAAATAAATATTAACTATGGTTTATATGGTCCTGGTATGCTAACATGACTTAGACAACTTCAAATGTAGCTGTAAATACACAGGCAAGAAACTTGCACCATTAACTTTTTTACTTGGGATGATAAATGACACACATAAGAGTGCACACTTGTCTTATAGGCAAAAAGTAGTAGTTGCTTAAATTATTGCAGCCTTTAAAAGAGGATAGTGCTATTGATTTTATGTACTGTAGTAAGATCGCTATCACATTAGCCTCTCTATGACCTTTTTTTTATTATCAGGACAAAGATTTGCAAAAGTGAGAGTTTAGAGTGGAAGTTTTACAAAGATCTTTGGGTGCACTCTACCTAGTGGTGGCTCTGTTGACTATCAAGTTTTGGCTTGGTTTGGAGACTAGTAGGAGGGTGATCTTGAAGACCCCAAGAAAACAGATGTCTTTGGATGAGGACTAAGTAACAGTGGCACCGTCCTACAGCTTGGGTAAAGTTCAGAAATGCAACTGTGCATGCTAGGCAAAAGTGAACAAAAATCCCCAGGAAACAGACCAGCCAAACAACAAGAAAACAACTTTAGTTGTGTGAACGATGGAGCTACTTAGTGAAGCTGTATGCTAGGGAGGAGATCTGTTTCTTCAGGCAGTTCAGAGCCTCTGACATGGGAACAGCTCACTAGGGTGAGGGACAGTGTAAGGGATTTTCAAGGGTAATTTTGGTGCTGTATGACTTTTGTTTAATATCAGCTTTAGAATTGAGTCCAACCCCTCCCAACAAGATGTGACTCCACTGTACTATATTCTGATCTCAATGACATATTTTAAGGGGGCATCGATAAATAGAGCTCATCCAGAGGTAGATGCCCAGAACAGCAAAGTACCTGGAAACTATCACATATGAGGAATAGTTGGGGGGCTGGTAGGTAGCCAGGACATGTAGTCCAGGAAAAAGATATAATCCTGAAATACTGCAGAGCTTTCCTGTGGAATTCATGTGTCTCCTCTCAGAATTCTTCCAAAGAGCAGAATGATCAGCATTGGGTGTATATTGTGGGGAGGCAGGTTTGACATGGTACAGGAGCATGTGGTCAGTTGTGTCCTCCTCCCCTCATAGTGGAATGAGCTGCCTTATTGGGAAGTGAGGGCTTCATGTTTGCAGGGGTCTGAGCAGGCTAGGTACCTTCCTGCAAAGATGTCAGAGAGAGTGCCTTTGAGCGGGAATTTGACTGCTGTGACTTTGAAACTTCTTGCTCACCTGGAAGGGGACAAGAAATGACAGCTTATTGGGAAGGAACATAAAATTAAGGTGAAAAGCAAAAACTTTACATTAGCAGTAAAAGAAGTAAGGAAGGAGTAAGCCATTTTGTTCTTGAGAGTCTACTTATTCATAAAAATAAATCTAATAAGTTTGATTTATGGTTTTTGTTTCTCTTAGAGAAATAGGTTTCCAGCTCACTTGTTTTTAAGAATGGAAATTACAGAGCTTTTACTGATTCAGTATAAAATTGTTTAAAAAGTGCTTTAGTTCCATGTGGTGGTGGTTATTTGGTGGGGGAGGTAGAAAGGCAGCATCCGAGGACCACCTGTTGCCTTTCTTTTAGGATGAAGCTGCTTGTCGGTTGCAAGTTTAGACACAGGAAAGGAAAGAGAACAAGTGAAGGAGATTAGAGGGAGGGAGGAAGGATGGTCATGGCCGAGGAGGAGAGTGAAAGTAAAGAGGGAAGCGGGCGTGGCGCGGGCTCTGCCACCTGCTGGGACTGGCACTCCGTGTGCCCTCCCACAGAATGTTCCTTGAGTCAACCCGAGAAGAAAGGCTGCTGAAGTGAGGGTGGGTCAAATCCCTTGAGAGGCTGACTAGGACCTAGCTTGCATTTTTTAGTTGTCAGTTCCCTATAACACCCTGGAAGCTGATGATTAGGCTCTGGGTTAAGTGTGTCTCGTTAGTGACAGATCCCAGATGTGCTGATGGCCTGACTGGCTGCCCTCTGACTCCTCCAGCCATCACTCTGCTTGTCATTTGGTCAGAGCCCTGGCTGGGGTCAAGTTCTTCTGGGAACAAGGCCTGACATCTGAGGCCAGATACCTTCTGCAGGTGTAGCATGTCTGCATCAAGGAAAGCACTAGCACCCTCTCTAAGGCATCTGCATGATCAAACAGAAGAAAAAATAAGGCATTTTCATGTCACGCATATGCATCAGTGCCTAAGAATATGGATTACTGCCCCACCCCATCCCCTAATTCTGGTCATATGGGGAAGGAGAGGTGACCTTGAAGGAACTCACAATGGGTAGCTTCTGCTTTTCCCCATCTGAAGACATCAGCAGTTTGCATCTGTGTAATTTGTGCTTTCCAGGGTCCCTTTTTGTCATTTTCCTTGTTCACCAGAGCCCCCTGGGGTGAGGAGAATAAAGAAGGAGCTGAGACCCTGAGCTAAGTGACACTCTCAAACTCTCTCTGCAAGGTAGGACTGGAATGCAGGGCTTCCACCCCAACATCAGAGTTTTGTCACAGGACATCCTGGTGTGTAACTTCTTAGGAACTGTAGGCTGGTGGGAGTGGGGTATGTCATCTCCTGCATGCTTGTTGTGTGTGTGTGTGTGTGTGTGTGTGTGTTTTCCTGGAGATGCAGTTGCTTGTTTCTGCACAAAGGAGTTAAGTTTCATGTCACTAGTTACATCATTGTGTTTATTGTTCTGGTCTTCAATACATTATTTCTGTAACCACATGAGCCAATTTCCATCATAAATCTCCTAGCCGGGCTCGGTGGCTCAGCCTGTAATCCTGCACCTTTGGGAGGCTGAGGTGAGTGGATTGCCTGAGCCCGTGGGTTCG
>NW_007240240.1:5684-6769 GCF_000164805.1 Carlito syrichta
ACCACAGTCTCTGGCCTGGATCATGGAAATTGTCTCCCAGCCAGTTCCCTGCTTCTTTTCTTGACCCCTTCCGGTCTGTTCTTCACACAGTAGCCAGATCAATCTTCTGTCCATTGGATTCTGCCATTCCTCTGCTCGATACCATCTAGCTGTTACCAGCTGCTTCTGGAATAAATTCCAAACCCCCAGGCCCATGAGGTTCGGAATCTGGTCCCCGCCCGTCCTGCTCATTGGCATTCCTGTCTCCCTCACTTGTCATGCCCATCCACACTGGCCTCCTGGTTCACTGCATGTTGCAGGTCTCTGGCCATCACAGTGCTCTCGCCCTAGTCCTTCTGGCGGCTTCTCGTCATTCAGGCCTCCGCCAAGTTGCCTCCTCATGGAGGACCTGCCCACTCAGACCGTCACCCTCTTGTATTTCTCTCAGCTGCCCGCTCAGACCGTCACCCTCTTGCATTTCTCTCTCTGCCCTATCCAGTGCTGGCTCTCTTGTTTGCTGGTCTTCCTTATCTAGGTCCTGAGGTCTTCAAGAGCAGCACTTGCCCTATTCATTGCTGAGTCTCCAGTGCCTAGGACATGTGTGGTAAACATTTTTTTAAAAATGTATTTCTTGGCCGGGCGCAGTGGCTCACGCCTATAACCCCAGCACTTCAGGAGGTCGAGGTGAGAGGATTGCCTAAGCCCACGGGTTTGAGACCAACCTGGGCAACTTGGTGAGACCTCATCTCCACAATAAATAAAATTAGCTGGATGTGGTGGCTCTTGCCTGTAGTTCCGGCTACCTGGAAGGCTGAGGCAGAAGGATCACCTGAGCCCAGAAGGTCGACGCTGGGGTGGCTGTGAGTGTGCCACTGCACTCCAGCCTAGGTGACAGAGTGAGACTCCAACTAAAAAAAAATGTATTTTAGATTCAGAGGGTACAAGTGCATGTTTGTTACATGGACATATTGCATCGTGGTGGGGATCGATAAACATTTTTAAAACGGATGAATGACATCACTGTCGACTCACTTTATAGAGTAGTGCTGCAGTTGGCAGACGTGTCTAAGATGCTTAGCTGCCCTTTTCTTATAAGTGAGGGAGAT
>NW_007240241.1:0-346 GCF_000164805.1 Carlito syrichta
ACTAGCTAGACACCTACATAACAAGCCTGCAAACGAACCAGCTTAACTTGCCAGCCACCTAGCTAGTCAGCTGGCTAACTAGCTGACTTAACTAGCAGACTTAACTAGATAGCTATCCAGCTAGCCAGCTGGCTTAACTAGCTAGTCAACTAGCTGGCCCATTGTCTAGTCAGCTCACTTAACTCGCTAACTTAACTAGGTAGCCAGTCAACTAGCCAGCTTACTTAATTAGTTAGCTACCTAACTAGCCAGGTGGTTAGCCAGCTGACTTAACTAGCTGATTTAACCGGGTAGCCAGCTGGCTAGTTAGCTGACTAAAGTAGCGAGGTACCAAGCTAGCCAGTTG
>NW_007240242.1:0-9731 GCF_000164805.1 Carlito syrichta
AGCTAGCTGACTTAATTAACTAGCTATCTGGCTAGTTAGCTGGATAGCTGACTTAATTTTCTAGTTGACCAGCTAGCTAGCTGACTAGTAAGCTGAATAGCTAGATGACTTAACTAGCTAGCTGAATAATTAGCTGGCTTGCTAGATGTCTTAACTAGCTAGCTGGATTGCTAGCTGACTTAAGTAGCTGACTAGCAAGTTGGTTGGACAACAGGCTAACCATCTGACAAGTAGTTAGCCAAATTTTTGGCTACACTGCTAGCCATCTGGCTTAACTAGCTAGCTACCTGGCTGGCTAGGGGGACAGCTAGCCAGCTAGCGGTCTGGCCAGCTGGCTAGCCAGCCAGCTTAATTAGGCAGCCTACTGGCTAGACAGTCGGATACCCAGCCAGCTTAACTAGCCAGGCTCCCTCCTTGTCTGTCAGCTAGCCAGCGGGATTAACTAGCTAGACACCTACATAACAAGCCTGCAAATGAACCGGCTTACCTTGCCAGCCTCCTAACTAGTCAGCTGGCTAACTAGCTTACTTAACTAGCAGACTTAGCTAGATAGCCATCCGGCTAGCCAGCTGGCTTAACTAGCTAGTCAACTAGCTGGCCATTTGTCTAGCCAGCTCACTTAACTCGCTAACTTAACTAGGTAGCCAGCTAACTAGCCAGCTTACTTAATTAGTTAGCTACCTAACTAGCCAGGTGGTTAACCAGCTGACTTAACTTGCTGATTTAACCGGGTACCAGCTGGCTAGTTAGCTGACTAAAGTAGCGAGGTACCAAGCTAGCCAGTTGGCTAGCCACTTGAGTTAATTAGCTGACTTAATCAGCTAGCCAGCTGGCTAACCAGCTGACTCATCTAGCTGACATAACAATTTAGCCAGCTGGCTAGAGAGCTGATATAACTAGCTGACAACACTAGCTAGCCTCATGGTTTGCCAGCTGACTTAAGAAGCTAGATACCTAGCTAGCCAGCTGGGAAACCAGATGAATTAACTATCTGACTTAAATAGCTAGCCAACTGGCTAGCCAACTGACTTAACTCGTTTTCTACCGAGCTAGCCAGCTGGCTAGCCAACTGACTTAACCTAGCTGACTTAAACAGATGGCTTGCTTGCTAGTCAGCTGTATTTATTAGCTTGTTATATAGCTAGCCAGCTGGCTAGACAGGTGACAACTAGGTGACTTAACTAGATAGCCAGCTGTCTATCCAGCTGACTTAAGTAGCAAGCTACCTAGCTAGCCAGCTGGCTAGCCAGCTGACATAACTGTGTGACTTAACTAGCTAGCCAGCTTGCGGGCAGCTGACATAACTAGTTAGCTACCTAGCTAGCCAGCTGTATAGCTCGGCTGACTTAACTAGGTTACTTAACTAGCTAGCCAGCTGGCTTGACAGCTGATATAAATATCTAGCTATCCAGCTAGCCAGGTGTCTGGCCAGCTGACTTAACTAGGTTATTTAACTAGCTAGCCATTTTGCTAGCAGGCTTACAAAATGCATAGCTACCTAGTTAGGCAGCTGGATAGCCAGCTTACTTAACTAGTTAACTACATACATATCCCTCTGCCTTGCCAGCTGACTTAACAACCTAGCTTTTTTGCTATCCAGTTGGCTATCGAGCTGACTTAATTACGTGATTTACCTAGCTAGCCAGCAAGCTAGCCAGTTGCTTTAACTAGCTAGCTACCCAGCTAGGCAGTTGGCTAGCCAGCTGATTTAACTAGCTGACTTAGCTAGCTAGCCAACTGATGTAACTAGTTGACTTAACTATCTAAGTACCTAGCAAACCAGCTGAATTTACTATCTGAAATAACTAGCTAGCATCCTAACTAGCTATCTATCTAGCTAGCTGACTTAACTAGCTGACTTAACTAGCTTGCCAGCTGACATAGCTAGCTGAGTTAACTAGCTGGCTACCTAACAAACCAGTTGACTTTGCTGGCTGAAATAACAAGCCAGACAACTCTCTAACCATCTGAATTAACTAGCTTTTTAACTAGCTAGCAATCTGGCAAGCAAATTGACTTAATGAGGTAACTTAACTAGTTAGCCAGCTGATTAGCCGGCTGATTAATCAACTAGTTGATTAACGTGCTAGGCAGCTGGCCAGCCAGATGACTAAACTAGCTGGCTTAACTTGTTATCTAGCTGGCTAGCCAGCTGACTTAACTAGTTCTCTAGAGATCAGAATAGCCAGCTTTCTTAACTGGCTGAATTAATTAGCTAGCCCTCTGTCCAGCCAACTGACTTAACTAGGTCACTACCTAGCTAGCCTCCTGGCTAACCTGCTGAGTTAACTAGCTGTCTTAACTAGCTGACCTGCTTTCAAGCCAGTTGAATTAAAAAGATTGCTACAAAACTAGCCAGCTGGCTATCCAGCTGAAATAACTAGGTGAATTATCTAGCTAACCAACTGTCTAGCTAGCTGACTTAAATAGCAAGCTATGTAGCTAGCCAGCGGCTAGTCAGCTGACATATCTAGATGACTTAAATATCTAGTCAGATGGCTATACAGTTGACATGACTAGCTAGCTACCTAGCTGGAAAGCTGGCTAGCAGGCTGACTTATCAAGGTGACTTAACAAGTTAGCCAGCTTACATAATTGCCTAGCTACATAGCTAGCCATCAGGCTAGACAGCTGACTAAACTAGCTGACTTAACTTAGTAGCCAGCTGGCTAGCCAGCAGACTTAACTAGCTAGCTATCTAGACTGACAGCTGAATAGCCAGCTGACTTACCTAGCTAACTACCTATGTAGCCTGCTGTCTTGCCAGCTGAATTAACTACCTAGCTACCTAGCTATCCAGTTTGCTAGTGAGCTGACTTAACAAGGTTACTTAACTAGCTAGCTAACTGGCTAGCCCGTTGACTTAATTAGCTAGCTACACAGCTAGGCAGCTGGCTAGCCAGCTGAGTTATCTCGTTGACTTAACTAGCAGGCAAGCTGACTTAACTAGATGAATTAACCAGCTATCTACCTAGCTAGCCAGCTGACTTAACTAACTGACTCAACTAGCTAGCTACCTAGTTAGCTATCTAACCAGCCAGCTTACTTAACTAGCTGACTTAACTAGCTAGCTAGCTGACATAACTAGCCGACTTATATTGCTAGCTTCCTAGCTAGCCAGCTGATTTAACTAGCTGAAATAGCTAGCTAGCCAGATGGATAGCCATCTTACTTGACTAGTTTTTTAACTAGTAAACCAGCAGGATAGCCAACAGACTTAATGAGCTGTCTTAACTAGCTAGCCAGCTGTTTGCCAGCTGACTTAACTAGCTGACTTGAAAAGCTAGTCATCTACCTAACCTGCTGACTTAACTAGCTGGCTCCCTGTCTTGACAGTTTGGTAGACAGCTGACTTACCTAGCTGACTTAAGATAGCAAGCTGCGTAGCTAGCTCATTTAACTAGCCAGCTACCTACCTAGCCAGCAGGATAACCAGCTGACAACTAACTGACTTAAACTGCTAGCCTGCTGGCTACCAAGCTGACTTATCTAGCTAGCTGGTTAACTAGCCAGTTGGCTAGACACCTGACTAAACTAGATGACTTAACCAGCTAGACAGTTGGCTAGCCAGCTGACCTAACTCACTGTCATCCCTAGTTAGCCAGGTAGCTATCTAGCTGACATAAGTAGCTAGCTAACTACATAGTCAGTTGGCTTGCCAGCTCTCTTAACTAGCTGAATTAACCAGCTAGCCAGCTAGTTAGCCAACTAACTTAACTATCTTGCTACCTGGCTAACCTCCTGGCTAGCCAGCTGACTTAACTGGCTGACTTAACATGCTAGCTACCTAACTAGGCAGCTGAATTAAATAGTTAGCTAACTAGCTAACTACCTAGCTAGACAGTTGACTTAAATAGTTAGCTTCCTAGCTTGCTAGCTGACTTAACAAGCTAGCTAACTAGTTAGCTTACTCATTATCTAACGTGGTAGCTAGTTGACTTAATTATCTTACATAACTCATGAGCTAATGAGCTTCCTAGGTGGCTCAAGCAGTTGACTTACTTCGTTAGCTAACTAGGTAGCTAGATGACTCATCCATCTGACTTAACTCTTTAGCTAACTAGCTAGCTAGCCTACTCAACCAGATGACACAACCCATTTGCTAACTAGTTACCTAAATGTCTCAACCAGCTGACTTAACGAGTTAGTTAACTAGCTAACTACCTGACTCAACCTACTGAGTTAACACATTTGCTAACTAGCTAGTTAGCTGCTTTAACCAACTTAATCAGAAAGCTGACCTAACTAGCTGAATTAGGTAGGTGATTTTAGTACTTAGGTAGCTGACTTAACTGGTCGACTTATTTAGGTAGCTAGTTGACTTAAATAACTGAATTAAATAGTTAGCTAACTATTTAACTGGCTGAATAACTATCTGACAACTAATTAGCTAAAGAGTTAGGTACAGACTTAAGTAGCTGACTTAAATATATAGCTAACTAGTAAGCTAGCTGACTTAGCTAGCTGACAGCTAGCTTGCTGGTTAGCTAGCTGACTTAGCTAGCTGACTTAACGATTTGGCTAATGCGATAGCTAGCTGACCTAACTAGTTGGTTAATGAGTTAGCTACCTGTTTTAACTAGTTGGTAAACAAGTTAACTAGCTGACTTAACTAGTTGTTTAACGAGTTAACTAGTGACTTAACTTGTTGATTGACGTGTCAACAGAATTGTTAGCTCTTTTAACACGTTGGCTGACTACACGACAGGGTTTTTAGCTGGTTTATCAAGTTGGCCAACTAGTCGGCAGACTAGTTAGCTGGGTTAGATTGTTGACTGACGAGTTGGCCCAGAGTCAGCTCTGTTAACTAGTTGGATGGCTGCTCTGCTGACCTGACTAGTCAGCCGATTAGTAGGCCGATAAGTTAGATCGCCTAACTTGTCGGTAACTAGTTAACTGAGCTAACTTGTCGGCTGGCAAATTGGCCAACTATTCAACCGATTGGTTAGTTGCCTTAACTAGTAGGCCGGCTAGGCAGTCAACCGGTTAGCTGACTTAACTAGTCAGCCGGCGAGTGATCCAACAGGTGAGCTGATTTAACTAATTGTCTGGCTAGTGATCCGACAGGTCAGCTGACTTAACTAGTCAGCCAGTAAGTGATCCAACTGGTCAGCTGACTTAACTATTCTGCAGGCGACCAGTGAGCCAAATTAACTAGTCCACTGGTTTGAGGTGATAGGTGAGCTGCCTTCACTAGTGAGCTGGCAAGCAAGTCGACTGGTGAGCTGACTTAACTAGTCAGTTGGAGAACAAACCGACTAGCTAGCTAACCTGTTGGCCTGTAAGAGAGCCGACAAGTTAGTTGACCTGTTGCCTGACAATCAAGCTGACTAGTTTGCTGACCTGTTGGCAGGCAAGGGAGTTGACTAGTTAGCTGACCTGGTGGAAAGGAGTGGTCCCACTAGTTAGATGACCAGCTAACTGAGTTTCTTTCCGACTAGTTAGCTAAGTAACTAGTAGATTTGGAAACTGGCATAACTAGCTAGCTGACTAGCTAGCTGGCTATGTAGCCAACATAACTGGATATCAAAAAAGCTATCTAGCTGTGTGGCTAGCTGACTTAACTAGTTAGGTAACTGGCTAGTTAGCTGGATCACTGATTAACTATTTAGTTGAAGAGCTAGCCAGCTGACCAGCAAGCTGAATAGCTAGCTGAATTAACTAGCTGCTGAATAGTTAGCTGACTTGCAAGCTGACTTAACTATCTACCTGGCTAGCTAGTTGACTTAGTTACCTGACTAGTATGTTGGCTGGATCGCTGGCTAGCCAGGTGACTTAACTAGCTAGCCAAATGTTTGGCTACACTGCTAGCCATCTGACTCAACTAGCTAGCTATCTGACTGGCTAGATGGCTACAGAGCCAGCTGACCAGCTAGAGAGCTGGGGAGCTGGATATCCAACCAGCTAAATTAGGCAGCCTGCTGGCTGGAAAGTCAGATAACCAGCTGACTTAACTAGCCAGACACCCTGCTGGTCAGCCGGATAGACAGCCAGCTTAACTAGCTGACAACCTACCTGACCAGCCTGTTAACCAGCCGGCTTAACTTGCCAGTCACCTAGCTAGCCAGCCAGATATCTAGCTGACTTAACTTGCAGACTTAACAAGATAGCCAATCAGCTAGCCACCTTGCTTAACTAGCTATCCACCTAGCTAACCAGTTTTCTAGCCAGTTCACTTAACTCACTGATTTAACTAGGTAGACAGCTGGCCAGCCAGCTTACTTAATTAGCTAGCTACCTAACTAGCCATGTGACTATCCAGCTGATGTATCTAACTGACTTAAGCAGGTAGCCAGCTGGCTAGTCAGTTGACTAAAATAGCGAACTACCTAGCTAGCCAGTGGGCTAGCCACTTGAGTAAATTCGGTGATTTAACCAGGTAGCCAGCTGGCTAGTCAGCTGATTCAACGAGGTGATATAACAATTTAGTCAACTGGCTAGCGAGTTGACATAACTAGCTGACAACACTAGCTAGCCTGTTGGCTAACCAGTTGTCTTAACTAGCTAGCTACCTAGCTAGCCAACTGGGAAGCCAGTTGAATTCACTAGCTGACTTAAATAGCTAGACAGCTGGCTAGCCAACTGACAACCAGTTTGCTGCTTAGCTAGCTAGCTGGCAAGCCAGCTGACTTAACTAGCTGACTTAAATAGCTGGCCTGCTTTCTAGTCAGCTGAATTAATTATCTTGCTATATAGCTAGCCAGTTGGTAAGACAGCTGACTTAACTAGGTGACAACTAGAGAGCCAGCTGTCTAGCCAGCTGACTTAAATAGCAAGTTACCTATCTAGCCAGCTGGCTAGCCAGCTGACTTAACTATGTGATTTAACTAGTTAACCATCTGGCAGAACTGCTGACATCACCGGCTAGCTATCTAGCTAGCCAGCTGTCTACTAGCTTACTTAACTAGGTTACTTAACTAACTATCCAGCTGGCTGGACAGCTGATATAACTAGTTAGCTGCACAGCTTGTCAACTGTCTAGCCAGCTGACTTAACTAGGTTACTTAACTAACTAACCAGCTGCCTAGCAGGCTTACATAACGGCCTAGCTACCTAATTAGAAAATTGGACAGTCAGCTGACTTAACTAGTTTGCTACCTACATATCCCACTGACTTGCCAGCTGACTTAACTACGTAGCTTTCTAGCTAACTAGCTGGCTAGCGAGCTGACTCATTTAGGTGACTTAACTAGCTAGCCAGCTAACTAGTCAGCTGTCTTAACTAGCTAGCTACCCAGCTAGGCAGGTGGCTAGCCAGCTGACTTAACTAGCTGATTATCTAGATAGCCAGTTGACATAACTAGCTGACTTAACTCTCTAGCTACCTAGCAAACCAGCTGACTTTAATAGCTGAAAAAACTAGCTACCATTCTAGCTAGCTATCTGGCCTGCTTTCTAGCCAGTTTAATTAACTACGTTGGTGCATAACTAGCCAGCTGGCTATCTAGCTGAATTAACTAGGTGACAGCTTGCTAGGAAGCTATCTTGCGAGCTGACATAACTGACAAGCTACCTAGCTAGCCAGCTGGCTAGACAGCTGACTGAACTTGGTCATTTAACTATTTAGCCAGCAGTCTAGAAAGTTGACATAAGTAGCTAGCTACCTAGCTAGCATGCTGGCATGCCAGCTCACATAACTAGCTTAATTAACTAGCTAGCCAACTGACTAGCCAGCTGACTTAAGTGCCTTGCTACCTACCTACATAACGTGCTGGCTTGGCAGCTGAATTAACTGCCTACCTACCTAGCTAAACTTCTGGCCATGGAGCTGACCTAACTAAGTTACTTAACCTGGTAGCCAGCTGGCTAGCCAGCTGACTTAACTGACTTAACTAGTTAGGGAGCTGACTTATCTAGATGACTTAACTAGCTAGCTACCTAGCTAGCCAGTTGACTTAACTAGCTGACTTAACTAGCTAGCTACCTAACTAGCCAGCTGCCTGGCCAGCAGAAAAGCTTGCTGACTTAACTAGCTGACTTGAACAGCTAGCATGCTGGCTAGCAAGCTGACTTATCTAGCTAGCTACCTACTTAGCCAGCTGGCTAGACAGCTTACTAAACTACCTGACTTAACCAGCTACCCAGTTGACTAGCCAGCTTACTTAACTCACTGACATCACTAGCTAGACAGGTAGCTATCTAGCTGACTTAACTATCCACCTACCTATGCTGCCAGTTGGCATGCCAGCTCTCCTAACTAGCTGAATTAACCAGCTATCCAACTGGCTAGCCAACTGTCTTAACTGGCTCACTACCTAACTAGCCAGCTGGCTAGTCCTCTGGCTTAACTAACTGACTTAACTAGCACATTACCTAGCTAGCCAGCTGACTTAAATAGTTAGCTAACTACCTAGCTACCTAGCAAGCCAGCTGACTTAGGAAGTTAGCTAACTATCTAGCTACCTAGCTAACAAGCTGACTTACATTGTTAGCTGCCTAGCTAGCTAGCTGACTTAACCAGATGGCTACATAATTAGCTTATTCGTTATCTAACATGCAGGCTAGCTGACTTAATCATCTGACTTAACTCGTTAGCTAATGAGCTAGCTAGCTAATTCAACCAGCTGACAACTCATTAGCTAACAAGCTAGCTAGCTGACTAATCCAGATGACTTAACTGGTTAGCTAACTAGCTAGCTAGCATACACAAACAGCTGACTCAAGTCATTTGCTAACAAGCTAGCCTGCTGACTCAACCAGCTGACTTAACACGTTAGTTAACTAGCTAACTACATGACTCAACCTGCTGACTTAACCCATTAGCTTATTACCTAGCTAGCTGTCTTAACCAGTTAACTAAATTAGAAAGCTGACTTAACTAGCTGACTTTCCTAGCTGAATTAACTACTTAGCTAGCTGACTTAACTGGCTTACTTAAATAGTTAGCTGGCTAACTTAACTACCTGAATCAAACACTTAGCTAAATTTTTACCTGTCTGAATAGCTAGCTGAGTTAACTAGTTAGCTAAATAGTTAGGTAGCAGACTTAAGTAACTGACTTAAATAGTGAGCCAGCTGTCTTAGCTAGCTGACTTAGCTAGCTAGCTATTTAGCACTGATTTTGCTAGTTGACTGAACTAGTTGGCTAATCAGATAGCTAGCTGACATAACGAATCGGTTAACGAGTTAGTTGACTGTTTTAACAACTTGGTAAACGTATTAACAAGCTTTTGCAATTAGTTGGGTAACGAGTTAGCTAGTTGACATAACTTATTGGCTGACAATTTGGCTGACTACTTATCTGGTTTGACGTGTTGGTTGACTACTCAGCCGACTTGTTAGCAGGCATAAAATATCAGCCAAATACTTAGCAGACTAGTTAGCTGGTTTAATTAGTTGACAGACGAGTTGATCCACAAGTAGGCTCGCTTAACTCTTTGGCTGGCTAGTTTGCTGACCTAAGCAGTTGGCTGACTAGTTGGTCAACTAGCTAGCTTAACTAACTAGTCAGCCCACACGTTAGCTGACCTAATGTTTCAGCTGACAAATTGGTGCACTTGTTGGCTGATTGGTTAGCTGACTTAAATATTGGCCTGTTAGTCACCAACCGGTTAGCTTACTTAACTAGTAGGCTGGAGAGTGAGGCCACATGTGAGCTGACTTAACTAGTTGGCTGGCAAGTGAGAAGACTGACCAGCTGACTTAACTATTCGGCTGGTGAGTCAGCTGAATTGTCAGCTGATTTAACTAGTCAGTCAGCGAGTGAGCTGACAGGTCAGCTGACTTTAGTT
>NW_007240243.1:0-799 GCF_000164805.1 Carlito syrichta
CCCAGTCCCTGAGGCTGCTGGTGGCCGGTGTTTGGCACCAAATGGAACACTCCGTGGGAACAGGTGGAGACCGAGGGGCTGGATCCGCCAAAGCCCTTACCCATTGGACGCCTGCTCTGCAAGCTCCACAGCGAGGCCTGGCGCAGACCTGGGTACCCAGTGGTCATGCGTTGGCTGCCTGTGCCAGGGCCACGGGCGAAGAGCCTGCTCCGTTCCAAGTGCAGGGGCAGCCTAGACCCTGACAGGCTCCTCCGTGGCTCTTTCGTTTTTTTCTTTTTTTTGATTTTTGAGTTGGGGTCTCTCTGTGTCGCCCAGGCTAGAGTGCAGTGGCACATTCACGGCCACCCCAGCTTTACCCGTTGGGCTCCGGTGATCCTTCCGCTTCAGCCTCTAAGTTGCCAGACTACAGGCTCGCACTACTAGGCCCGGCTCGGCTATTTTTTATTTACTGTAGAAACGAGGTCTTGCCAATTTGCCTGGACTTGTCTCAAACCCTCCACTTCAGGCAATTAACTTGCCTCAGCCTCCGAAATTGGTGGGATTACAAAGTGAGCCACCATTTGTATACCTAACACCGAACTGTACACCACATCTTCATAATAAAAAAAAAATAGAAGCCGGGCTCGGTGGCTCAGTCTGTAATCCTGCGACTTGGGAGACTGAGGTGAGTGAATGGCCTGAGCGCGCGCGTTTGAGACCCGCCTGGACAACTTGGCGAGACTTCATCTCTACAATAAATAAAAAATTAGCCGGGCATGGTAGCGCGCGCCTGTAGTTCCAGTTACTTGGAAGGCTGAGG
>NW_007240244.1:0-896 GCF_000164805.1 Carlito syrichta
ATGGAGAGTACTTTGAAGGTGACTGAAGTTTAAACATATAAGAATAAATACACACTTTTTAATAAATAAATTCCATTTGGGGGGTCTCCCCTTGTATACATGTATAATATACATACACATATATTGTATATATGTGTCTGTATATATGTGTATGCTTGTATATATACATATGTGTGTGTGTGTGTAAAATCATCTCATTTTGTTGCTCCTGACTTAGTGAATTTAAGACTAAATACACAACTGTTATCAAACAATGAAAGATATTTACAGACTTTCAAGTGCATAAACCTGCCAACATGAATACTAAGTTCTAGGACCCTCCTAAAGAGAATCTGACTATATATAGGATATTTCAAAAAGATGTGAATAATACACATATTCTTAGCTAACCATGTCCCAAATTACCAGCAGCTATCATGATAGTGCTGACTTCATTTATCCCAATGTCAGTCACTTTATCTTTCTACAGTGATTGAGTGCAGCATTGTTCTAAGAAACAGGAGATATCAAGATGAAGAAGAATTTTCAATGAAGGATAAATCAGATATATACACGATTAATGAAATACAGGTAGATAGATGCCAACTGTACTAAACACACAGGAATTTGAAAGAACAGTGGAAAAAAGCAAATAATGGTTGAATTATTTGAGTCTAATCTAGAAGAGTATAAGAACTTTCCAAAATTACAAGAGGTAAGACATAAAAATATGCAATTGCACAGCTTAATGGCAACACACAAGTAGGCCGATGTGACTTAAGTACAAAGTACATGTGAATAAACTTTGGGAGAGAAGCTTAGGAAGACAGACAGAACCAGATTGGGAAAAAAAACCTTTCTATCCCATGCAAATAGAGTTGGCATCCTATAGGCCCTTAGGCAACACTGAAGGTTTC
>NW_007240245.1:0-807 GCF_000164805.1 Carlito syrichta
CCTATGGATGCAAATCACCTGAGACAGACATCTAGAATGGAACAGAGGTATATAATACATACCTCATCAGACACCCAGTCAACCAATACAAAGAAAATCTCACTGCCATGCAAATACAGGTTACCTGGTGAGAAGAAGAGGACAAAGCTGAGAGTGGGTATGACATGCTAGGTTGGGACTGGCTCAGAGGAATGCTGTCTCCCTTTACCTGTTCATAGAAAACTTGCAAAAGAAGGACTACAGAACTGGACGCAAGAAAATCAGATAAGGGCTTTTGAGAAATAAAGGCCAACAGATTCATCCCCATGAGGAAAGTGGCTAGCAAGTGGTTATGCTCAATAAATAAGGAAGAAGGAAGGGAATGGATTTGGGGTATTCCAGTCATGCCATCATTCTCTGTAAGAATGGAAGGACTAAGTCCCCCGTTTGTGGCACTGTCCCACAGTATTCTGGTACTGCAAGTTTGCTAGAACACTCGACACACTAGTATCCATCTCAGCTGCTGGGACACATATATGTGTATATGCATTCTACAATCACGGGTAAGCTCCATGAAGACAACAACCATTCTTGCCTTGCCCCTGCCTAAATCCTGAGCATCAAGTCCTCTGGCCATCTCCAATAAGCAGTCCTTTCTGCCCACCTCTAGAGAGTACCAGCTTGGAGAGGTGCATTTTACATACACGGCATTTGCAAATGTATGGACTTCTGTCAGAGTCAGTTTATTCCCAGAAGAAAATAAAGCATTCTAATGGTTTTCCTTTCCCCAAGTATAAACACTGCCTCCCCAGAGACTACATTGATTCA
>NW_007240246.1:0-352 GCF_000164805.1 Carlito syrichta
AGCTAGGTAGCTAGCTAGTTGTGCCAGCTAGTTAAGCCAGCTGGCTAACTAGGTAGCTAGCGGGTTAATTCAGCTAGTTAAGTCAGCTTGCTAGCTAGTTAAGTCAATGAATTAACTCAGCTGGCTAGCCATCTGCTAGCTGTGCAGCTAACTAATTAAGTCAACTGGCTAGACAGTTAGCTACCTAGTTTAGTAACCTTGTTAAGTCAGCTCACTAGCAAGCTGGATAGCTAGGTAGCTAGGTAGTTAAGTTAGCTGACATACAGCAGGCTACATAGGTAGCTAGCTAGAAAAGTCAGCTGGCTATTCATCTGACTAGCTAGGTAGCCAGGTAGTTAAGTCAGCCTGCTAA
>NW_007240247.1:0-345 GCF_000164805.1 Carlito syrichta
GCTCCTCTCCATTTCATTCCATTCCATTCCATTCATCCCCATACCATTCCACTTCATTCCATTCCATTACATTCTATTCCATTCCATTCCATTCCTCTCCATTCCATTCCACTCCATTCCATTCCATTCCATTCTTTTCCTTCCCGTTCCATTTAATTTCATTACTCTCCATTCTATTCCATTTCTGTCCAGTACTTTCCATCCTTTTCCATTCCATACCTTTCCTCTCCATTCCATTCCATTCCATTTCTCTGACTTGCATTCCATTCCTCTCCATTCCTCTCATCTCAATTCCATTCCTCTTCATTTCATTCCATTCCTCTCCATTCCTTTCCATTCCCCTTC
>NW_007240248.1:0-425 GCF_000164805.1 Carlito syrichta
CCTTTCCATTCCATTCCACTCCAGTTCATTCCATTCCATCCCATTCCCTTCCATTCCATGTATCTACATTCCATTCCATTCCATTCCTTCCCACTCCTCTCCATCCATTCCATTTCTCTCCATTCCTTTCCATTCCAATCCATTCCTGTCCATTCCTTTCTATTCCTCTCCATTTCATTCCATTCATCCCGATTCCATTCCATTACATTCCAATCCTCTCCATTCCTTTCCGTCCATTCCATTCCACTTGTCTCCTTTCCATTCGATAGCATTCCATTCCATTTCACTCCGCTCCAATCCATTACATTCCTCTCGATTCCATTCCGTTTCTTTACCTTCCCTTCCTCTCCATTTCATTCTTCTCCAATCCACTCCATTGCATTCCTTTCTTCTGTAGTCCATAACAATCCCCTCCATTCCATTCC
>NW_007240248.1:1796-4813 GCF_000164805.1 Carlito syrichta
CTTTCCTCTCCATTCCATTCCATTCCATTTCTCTGACTTGCATTCCATTCCTCTCCATTCCTCTCCTCTCAATTCCATTCCTCTTCATTTCATTCCATTCCTCTCCATTCCTTTCCATTCCCCTTCATTCTATTCCATTGCATTCCATTCCATACCTCTTTACTCCATTCCATTCCCCTCCATTCTATTCCTTTCCATTTTATTTCATTTCCTCTTCAGTCCATTCCACTCCATTCTATTCAATTCCTTTCAGCTCCATCCATTGCATTACACTCTATTTCATTTCTCTCCATTCCACTCAATTCCATTCCACTCCACTCTATTCCATTCCATTCCTTTCGATTTCATTCCAATCCATTCCATTCCACTCTAATCTACTCCATTCCATTCCACTCCATTCCATTCCATTCCACTGCATTCCATTCCATTACACTCCATTCACCTTTATTCCATTCCATTCTGCTCCATTCCATTCCATTCCACTCCAATTCATTCTGTTCCTCTCCATTCCATTCCATTCCATTTCCCTCCACTCCATTCCATTCCACTCCATTACATTGCATTACATTCCATTCCTCTTTATTCTATTCCATTCCTCTACATTCTGTCCATTCCATTCCATTCCTCTTCATTCCATTCTTCTCCATTCCTCTGTATTCCATTCAATTCCATTCCAATCCATTCGTTTCAATTCCAATCATCTCCATTCCTTCCACTCCATTCCATTCATTTCCATTCCGTCTCCATTCCTCTCCATTACTCTACCTTCCATTAAATTCCATTCCTCTATATTCCATTCCATTCCATTACAATCCATTCCATTCTTCTCCATTCCATTCCATTCCATTATATTCTAATCCAGTCCTCTCCATTCCATTGAATTCCATTCCTCTCTATCCCATTCCTCTCCATTTCACTCCATTCCAATCCTCTGCATTCCATTACATTCCTCTCCGTTCCCTTCCATTCCTTTTCAATCCTTTCTATTCCTGTCCATTCAATTCCATTCCATTTCTCTCCATTCCATTCCTCTTCATTCCATTCCATTCTTCTCCATTCCTTTCCATTCCTCTCATTCCATTCCATTGCATTCCATTCCATACCTCTCTAATCCATTCTATTCCTCTCCATTCTATTCCTTTCCATTTTATTTCATTCCTTACCTCTTCATTCCATTAAACTCCATTCCATTCTATTCCATTCCATTCCACTCCATTCCATTCCACTCCACTTCATTCCATTCCATTCCACTCCATTTCATTCCACTTCATTGCATTCCGTTCCTTTCCTCTCTATTTCATTCCATTTCATTCCTTTCCACTCCAATCCACTCTATTCCTTTCCACTCCTTTCCATTCCATTCCACTCCATTCCACTCTATTCCTTTCCACTCCTTTCCATTCCATTCCACTCCATTCCATTCCATTACACTCCATTACATTTCATTCACCTTTATACCATTCCATTCCTCTCCACTCCATTCCATTCCATTTCCCTCCATTCCTTTCCACTCCACTCCATTCCATCCCATTCCATTCCATTCCTCTTTAGTGCATTCCATTCTTCTACATCCGTCCATTCCATTCCATTCCTCTCCATCCCTCTCCATTCCATTCTACTCCATTCCTCTGTATTCCATTCAATTCCATTCCAATCCATTCGTTTCAATTCCAATCCACTCTGATCCTTCTACTCCATTCCACTCCATTCCATTCCATTCAATTCCATTACTCTCCATTCCTCTAACTTCTATTAAATTCCATTCCATTTCAATCCATTCTATTCCATACTTCTCCATTCCATTCTACTCTAATCCCATCTTCTCCATTCCATTGAATTCCATTTCTCTCTATTTCAATCCTCTCCATTTCATTCGATTCCATTCCTCTCCATTCCTTCTGTTCCCATCCATTCCATTCCACTTCACTCCTCTCCAATCCATTCCATTCCTCGCTATTCCATTCCATTCCATTGCTTCCCATTCCATTCCACCTCATTCCATTTCTTTCAATTCTACTCCATTCCATTCCCTTCCTATGCATTCCATTCCATTTCTTTCCTCTCCATTCTATTCCACTCCTCTTCATTCCATTCCCTTCCAAACCATTCCGTTCCATCTCTTTCCTGTTCATCACAGTCCTCTCTTCCCGAAATTTCATTCCATTCCATTCCATCCATTCCATTCCACTCCACTCCACTCCATTCCATTCAACTTCACTCCATTACGTTCTATTTGTCTCCATTCCATTTCACTTCGTTCCATTTAATCTGTATCCATTTCATTCCATTCCTATCCATTCCATTCCATTCCGCTTATATCCATGCCATTCTATTCATCTCTTTACCATTCATCCCAAGTATATACCATTCCATTCCACCCCATTCCATTCCATTTCCTTCCATTCCTTTCCATTCCATTCCTCCGCATTCCATTCCCCTCTATTCCATTCAATTCCATTCCTCTCCAATCATTTCACTCCTATATATTCCATTCCATTCAATTCCTCTTTATTTCATTCCTCTCCATTCAACTCCATCGCATTCAATTCCATTCAATTCCAATCCTATCCATTCCATTCAACTTGTCTTCATTCCCTTCCATTTCATTCCATTCCATTTCATTCCAATCCTCTCCAATCCATTCTTCTCCATTTCATTCCATGCCATTCCTCTCCATTGCATTCCTTTCTTTTCCATTCCATTCCACTCCAATTCATTCCATTCCATCCCATTCCCTTCTATTCCATGCATCTACATTCCATTCCATTCCATTTCTTTCCATTCCTTCCCACTCCTCTCCATCCATTCCATTCTTCTCCATTCCTTTCCATTCCCTTCCATTCCATTCCTGTCCATTCCTTTCTATTCCTCTCCATTTCATTCCATTCATCTCGATTCCATTCCATTGCATTCCAATCCTCTCTATTCCATTCCGTCCATTCCATTCCATTCCACTCCTGTGCCATTCCATTCTTCTACATTCTATTCCATTCAATTGTATTCTAATCCAGTCCTCT
>NW_007240249.1:0-335 GCF_000164805.1 Carlito syrichta
AGCCAACTGGCTAGACAGCTGACTCAACTAGCTGATTTAACTCTTTAGCTAGCTGGGTAGCCAGCTGAGTTAACTAACTCTCTACCTAGCTAGATTTTTGGCTAGCTAGCTGACTTAATTAGCTGACTTAATTAGGAAGCTAGCTGGCTAGCCAACTGATTAACTAGCTCACTACCTAGCTAGCCAGCTTGCTACCCAGCTAAATTAACTAACTGTTGTAAATAGCTGGCCTGCTTGCTAGTCAGCTGAACTATCTTGCTATATAGCTAGCCAAGTGGCTAGCCAGCTGACTTAACTAGGGGACTTAAATAGCTAACCAGCAGGCTAGACAGCAG
>NW_007240250.1:0-700 GCF_000164805.1 Carlito syrichta
TTCTTATTCACCTGTCTAGCTAGGTAGCTAGCTAGTTAAGTCTGTTGGCTAGACAGCTGACTACTTCGTTAAGTAGGCTATTTATGTCAGCTGACTAGTCAGCTGGCTAAGTAGGTAGCTAGGCAATTAAACCAGCTCGCTATCCAGTTGGCTAGCTAGTTAATTCAGCTAGTTAATTCAGCTGGCATGACAGTATGCTAGCTAGGTAGCTACCTAGTTATCTCAGTTGTCTAGCCTGCTGGGTAGATAGTTAAATGTCCAAGTTAAGTCAGTAGACTAGCCAGCTTGCTAGCTAGGTATCTTGCCAGTTAAGTCAGCTTGCTAGACAGCTTACTAGCAAGATAAGTCACCTAGTTAATTCAGCTGGCTAGCCAGCTGGCTAGCTGTGTAGCAAGCTACTTAATTCAACTGACTAGAAATCAAGCCAGCTAGTGAAAATAGCTAGTTAATTCAGCTGACTAGCCATTTGGCTATCTAGGTAGTGACCTAGTTAAGTCAGCTGGCTAACCACCTGGCTAGGAAATTAATTTAGCTAGTTAAGAAAGCTGGCTATCCAGATAGCTAGAGAGATAGAGCTAGTTAAGTCAGCAGCTAGCCAGCTGGATAACTAGTTAAGCCAGCTAGTTTTGTCACTTGGTTAGCCAGCAGCCTAGCATGTTAATCAACTAGTTGATTAACCAGCTGGCTAAACAGTTGGATA
>NW_007240251.1:0-713 GCF_000164805.1 Carlito syrichta
TGATTTAACTAGTTTGCTACCTACGTATCCCACTGGCTTGCCAGCTGACTTAACCACCTAGCTTTGAAGCTAAACAAATGGCTGGTGAGCTGACTTAACTAGGTGACTTAACTAGCTAGGCAGCTAGCTAGCCAGCTGACTTGACAAGCTAGCTACCCAGCTAGGCAGGTGGCTAGCCAGCTGACTTAACTAGCTAGCCAGCTGACGTAACTAGCTGACTTAACTTTCTAGCTACCTAGTAAACCAACTGCCTTTTCTAGCTGAAATAACTAGCTAGCACCCAAGCTATCTATCTATCTAGCTAGCTAACTTAACTAGCTGACTTAACTAGCTAGCTAGCTGACATAGCTAGCTGACTTATGTAGCTGGCTACCTAGTTAGCCAGTTGTCTTTACTACCTGAAATAACTAGGCAGACAGCTGTCTAGCTATTTGAATTAACTAGCTTTTTAACAAGCTAGCAAGTGGCTAGCCAACTGACTTAATGAGGTAACTTAACTAAGTATCCAGCTGTTTAGCCAGCTGGTTAATCAACTAGTTGATTAATATGCTAGGCTGCTGGCTAGCCAAGTGACTAAACTAGCTGGCTTAACTAGTTATCCAGCTGGCTAGCTGCTGACTTAACTAGATCTATCTCTCTAGCTATCTGGATAGCCAGCTTTCTTAACTAGCTAAATTAATTTGCTAGCCAGGTGGCTAGCCAGCTGACTTAAC
>NW_007240252.1:0-776 GCF_000164805.1 Carlito syrichta
CACTGGCTAGCCTCCTGACTTAACTAGCTACCTACCTATCTAGCCAGCTGAGTACCCAGCTGAAGTAACTACCTGACATAAGAAGCTAGCCTTCTGGCTGGTCAGATGCCTTAACTAGCTTGATACCTACCTAGTTAGCTGGGTAGCCAGATGACTTAACTAGCTGACTTAACCAGCTAGCCAGCTGGATAGCCAGCTGACTCAACTAGCTGACTTATCTAGTTAGACAGCTGGCTAGCCAGCTGATTTAACTAGCTCTCCATGTAGTGAGCCATCTGGCTAGTCGGCTGACTTCCTTAGCTGACTTAGTTAGCTAGCCAGCTTTCTAACCAATTGACTTAACTAACTAGCCACCTAACTAACCAGCTGGCTAGCCAACTGACTTAACTACCTGACTTGGAAAGTGGTCTGCTTGCTAGCCAGCTGACTTAACTGGTGACTTAACTAGCTAGCCAACTGTCTAGTCAGTTGACTTAACAAGCAAGCTACTTAGCTAGTCAGCTGGCAAGCAAACTGACTTAACTAGGTGACTTAACTAGCTAGCCAGCTGGCTAGCCAGCTGACTTATCTGCCTAATTACCTAGATGGCCAGCTGACTTAACTAGCTGAATTAATCAGTGAGGCAGCTGTGTAGCCAGCCGACATAACTAGCTAGCTTTCTAGCTAGACAGATTGATAACCATTGACTTAACTAGCTGACATAACTAGGTAGCTATCTTGCTAGCCAGCTGACATAGCTTGTTATCTACCTACATCAGCCAATGGCTTTCTGCTGA
>NW_007240253.1:0-946 GCF_000164805.1 Carlito syrichta
GATTTAACTAGCTGACTCAACCAGCTAACCAACTGGCTAGCCTCCTGACTTAACTAGCTAGCTACCTATCTAGCCAGCTGAGTACCTAGCTGAAGTAACTACCTGACATAAGAAGCTAGCCATCTGGCTGGTCAGATGACTTAACTAGCTTGATACCTACCTAGCTAGCTGGGTAGCCAGCTGACTCAACTAGCTGACTTATCTAGTTAGCCAGCTGGCTAGCCAGCTGATTTAACTAGCTCTCCATGTAGTGAGCGATCTGGCTAGTCGGCTGACTTCCTTAGCTGACTTAGTTAGCTAGCCAGCTTTCTAACCATTTGACTTAACTAACTAGCCACCTAGCTAACCAGCTGGCTAGCCAGCTGACTTAACTTCCTGACTTGGAAAGTGGCCTGCTTGCTAGCCAGCTGACTTAACTGGTGACTTAACTAGCTAGCCAGCTGTCTAGTCAGTTGACTTAACAAGCAAGCTACTTAGCTAGTCAGCTGTCAAGCAAACTGACTTAACTAGATGACTTAACTAGCTAGCCAGCTGGCTAGCCATTTGACTTATCTGCCTAATAACCTAGATGTCCAGCTGACTTAACTAGCTGAATTAACCAGTGAGGCAGCTGTGTAGCCAGCCGACATAACTAGCTAGCTTTCTAGCTAGACAGATTGATAACTATTGACTTAACTAGCTGACATAACTAGGTAGCTAGCTTGCTAGCCAGCTGACATAGCTAGTTATCTACCTACATCAGCCAGTGGCTTTCTGCTGACTTAACTACCTTGGTACCTAGCTAACCAGTTGCATAGTGAGCTTACTTAACTAGGCTATTTAACTAGCTAACCAATAGGCTAGCCAGCTGACTTGACAAACTGGCTACCCTGCTATGCAGCTGGCTAGCCAACTGACATAACTAGCTGATTTAACAACCTAGCAAGTTGGCTAGACAGCTGACTTA
>NW_007240254.1:0-314 GCF_000164805.1 Carlito syrichta
CAGCAATCTAACCAACCAGTGATCTGACTTAACAAATGGGCCAGAGAGCAAGCCAACTAATTAGCTGACGTGTTGGCCTGCAAGCGAGCTGACAAGTAATTGACCTGTTGGTTGGCGAGTGAGCTGAGTAATTTTCTGACCGGATGGCAGGTGAGCAAGCCGACTAGTTAGCTGACATGATGGAAAGTGAGTGAGCAAACTAGTTATCTGATCAGCTGAATGAGTAGCTAACCAATTAGTTAGCTAAGTAATTAGCTGATTTCCTAGCTGACATAACTAGCTAGCTGACTAGCTAGCTGACTATCTAGCTGACA
>NW_007240255.1:0-522 GCF_000164805.1 Carlito syrichta
CTAGTTAAGCTAGTTGGATAGCCAGCTGACTCAATAGTTAACACATCTAGTTGAGTCACCTGGCTAGTGAGCTGGCTAGCCTTAAGTAAACTAGTTTCTTCAGCTGGCTATTCAGCTGTCTAGCTATGCTTCAAGATAGTTGTCAATTGGTTGGCATCAAGATAGCTAGTTAAGTCAGCTAGTTATTCAGTTGGCTTCCAAACTGGCTAGCTATGTAGCTTGCTAGTTAAGTCAGGTGGCTAGCCAGCTGGCTAGCTGGTAAAGACAGCTAGTTAATTCAGCTGTCCATCCAGCTGGCTAGCTAATTAAGTCAGCTGACCAGACAGCTGGCTATCTGGTTAAGTCAGCTAGTTAAGTCAGCTTGCCAGGCAGCTGGCCATCTAGGTAGCTAGCTAGTTATATCAGATAGTTAAGTCAACTAGCTAGCTAGATAACTAGATAGTTAAGTCATCTAGCTAAGTCAGCCTGCTAGCTAGTTAAGTCAGTTAGTTAAGTCGGCTGGTAGTCAGCTGCCTAGCAGGG
>NW_007240256.1:0-961 GCF_000164805.1 Carlito syrichta
TAGTTAACTCACCTGTCAAGACAGCTGGCTAGCTGGGTTAAGTTAGCTAGCTAAAGTCAGCTAGCTAGACAAACTGGATAGTTAGGTAGATACTAGTTAAACAAATGACAATCCAGCTTTCTAGCTGATTATGTCAGCTAGCTAAGTCAGCGGGCTAACCAGCTGGCTAGCTATTTAAGTCAGCTCATTAAGTCAGTTGGCTAGCCAGATGGCTAGGTAGTTATAAAGCTAGTTATATAAGATGGTTATCCAGCTGGCTAGCTAGTTATTTCAGCTAGTTAACACAGCTGCCTAGCTAGGTAGCTACCTAATTAAATCAGCTAGTTAAGTCAGATAGCTAGCTAGTTAAGTCAGCTAATTAATTCAGCTGGCTAGCTAGATAGCTAGATGGGTAGCCAGCTGGTTAAGTTCGATAGTTAAGTCAGTTGGAAGGCTAGGTAGCTATCTAGTTAAGTCAGCTAGTCAATTCATCTGGCTACCAAGTTAAATCAGCTAGTTAAGACAACTGACTATCCAGATGCCTAGCTGTGTATATAGCAAGTTAAGTCAGCTGACCAGCCAGCTGGCCAGTTAGTTATGTCACCTAGATAAGTCAGCTTGCTAGCCAGCTGGTTAGCTAGGTAGCTATGTAGTTAAGTCAGCTGGCAATACAGCAGGCTATTTAGGTGGCTCACTAGTTAAGTCAGCTGGCTAGGTAGCTGGCTATCTAGATAAGTCAGCTAGCAAGTCATCTGGCTAGCCAGTTGGGTAACTGTTTATGTCAGCTAGCAAGTCAGCTGGCTAGTTCTGTAGCTTGATAATTAATTCTGCTGGCTAGCCAGTTGGCTAGCTTAAGTCACTTAGTTAACCCAACCTGCTAGCCAGCTGGCTAGCTATGTTCCAAGGTAGTTAATTGAGCAGCCTAGCAAGCAGGCAAGCTAGTTAAGTCAGCTAGATTAGTCAGCTGGACTGTCAGCAGGCT
>NW_007240257.1:0-367 GCF_000164805.1 Carlito syrichta
TTGCTAGTTAAGTTAGCAGGATAGCCAGCTGGCTAGCTTGTTAAGTCACTTAGTTAATTCCGCCTGCTAGCCAGCTGGCTAGTTATATTGCAATGTAGCTAATTCAGCAGGATAGCAAGCAGGCAGGCTAGTTAAGTCAGCTAGCTAAGTCAGCAGGCCTGCCAGCAGGCTAGCTAGATAGTGAGCTAGTTAAGCCAGTTCGCTAGAGAGATGCTAGCTAATTAAGTCAGATAGTTAAGCAGCTGGCTACCCAGCTGGCTAGCTAAGTAGAGAGCTAGGTAATTCAGCTGACTAGTCAACTGACTGACTAGTTAAGTTGGCTAGTTGAGTCAGTGGGCTAGCCAACTGACTTGGTGAAGCCAGCTAG
>NW_007240258.1:0-332 GCF_000164805.1 Carlito syrichta
AGAGAGGAATGGAATAGAATGGAGAGGAATGTAATGGAGAGGAACGTAATGGAGAGGAATCGAATAGAATTGAATGGAGAGAAATGGAATACAAGGAAAGAGAAAGGAGAGGAATTGAATGGATTGGAGAGGAATGCATTGCAATGGAGAGGAATGGAATGAAATGGAATGGAATGGAATGGATAGGAATGTAATGAAAGGAATGGAGAGGAATGGAATAGAGAGAAATGGAATAGAATGGAGGGTAATTGAATGGAATGGAGTGGATTTGAATGGAAAGGAATGGAATGCAGAGGAATCGAATGGAATGGAGTGGAGTGGAATGGAATGGA
>NW_007240259.1:0-2195 GCF_000164805.1 Carlito syrichta
GAATGGAATGGAGAGGAAGGTAATGGAATTGATAGGAATGGAATGGCATGGAGTGGAAGGAAGAGGAATGGAATACAGAAGAATGGAGAGGAATGGAATGGAATTGGGAGGAATGAAATGGAATGGAATGGAGAGCAATTGCATGTAATGGATTTGAATAGAGGCGAAAGGATTGGAAGGGAATGAAATGGAGTGGATTGCATGGGTATGGAATGGAATGGAGAGGAATGGAATGGAGAGGAATGGTATGGAATGGAATGGAGAGGAATGGAATGGAGTGGAAAAGAATGGAGAGGAATGGAAGGGAGAGCAATGAAATGCTTTTGAATGGAAAGAAAGGAATGGAATGGAATGGAGAGGAATTGAAAGGAAAGGAAGGGAGTGGAATGAATGGAGTGCTGTGGACTGGAATGGAATAGACAGGAATGGAAAAGAGAGGAATGGAATCGGATTGAATAGAGAGGAATGGAATGGAATGAAATGGAATGGATGGGAAAAGAGAAAAATTGATTTGATTGGAGAGGAATGGAACGGAATGGAAAGGAATGGAATGGAATGGAATAGAATGGAATGGAGAGGAATGTAATGGAATTGATATGAATGGAATGGCATTGAGTGGAAGGGAGAGGAATAGAATGAAGAGGAATGGAAAAGAATGAAATGGAATTGGGAGGAAGGAAATGGAATGGAATGGAATGGAGAGCAATTGCATGGAATGAATTTGAATAAAGGGGAAAGGATTGGAATGGAATTAAATGGAGTGGATTGCAGCGATATGGAATGGAATGGAGAGGAATGGAATGGTGTGAAATGGAATGGAATGGAATGGAATAGTGGGGAATGGAATGGAGTGAATTAGAAGGGAATGAAATGGAATGGAGAGGAATAGAATGGTATGGTAGGGAATGGAGAGGAATGGAATTGTATGGAGAAGAATTGAATGGAATGAGGAGGAATGGAAGGAATGGAATGGAGAGAAACGGAACGGAATGGAATGGAGTGTAGTCGAATGGAGAGGAATGCAAATGAATAGAGAGGAATAGAATGGAATGGAGAGGAATGGAATGGAGTGCAATAGAGGGCAATGGAATGGAATAGAATTGAGAGGAATGGAATGGAATGCAATCAAATCGATTGAGAATTGTTGGAAGGAAATAGAATGGAATGGAGAGTAATGGAATGGAACTGAAGATGAAGAGGAATGGAACGGAGAGAAATGGAATAGAATGGAATAGAATGGAATGGAATAGAGGGGAATGAAATGGAGAAGAACTGAATGGAGCAGAAAAGAATGGAATGGAATGGAATGGTATTGAATGGAATGGAATGGAATGGAATGGAGAGGAATGGAATGAAATAGAGATGATCGGAATGGAATAGAGTTTTATAGAATGGAATGGAGGAGAGTGGACTGGAATAGTGAGAAATGGAATGGAATGAATGGAATGGAATGAAATGAAATGGAATGGAATGGAAAAAAGAAGAATGGAATGGATTGGAGAGGAATGGAATGGAGAGGAATTGAATGGGGAAATAGAAAGGAATGGAGAGCATTGAATGGAGAGGAATGGAGTAGAATGGAAAGGAGTGGAGTTGACTGGAATAGAATAGATTGGGATGGCTAGGAATGAAATGGAATGGAGTGGAGTGGAATGATGTGGAAAGGATGGAATCGAGTGGAATGGAATGGTATTGAATGGAATGAATGGAATGGAATGAATTGGAATGTAATGAAATTGAAAAGAGAGGAATGGAATGGAATGAAATGGAATGGAGGGGAAAGGAGAGAAATGAAATGGATTGGAGAGGAATGCAATGGAATGGAAAGGAATGGAATGGTTAAGAAAGGAATGGAAAGGAATAGAGAGGAATGGAACGGAGAGGAATGGAATGGAATGCACTGGAGTGGAATGGAGTGGAGTGGCATGGAATGGGATGGAATGGAATGGAGAGGAATAGAATGGAATGGAGTGGAATGGAATGCAATGGAATGGAATGGATAGGAATGGAATGGAAAAAAATCGAATGTAATTGGAGACAAATGGAATGGAGAGCAAAGGAGAGGAATGGAATGGAGTGTAATAGAGAGGAATGGAATGGAGAAGAATGGAGTGGAGATGAAAAGAATGGAGCAAAATTGAATAGATTGGAAAGAAATTTAATGGAGCGGAATGGAGTGGAAGGGGATGCAGAGG
>NW_007240260.1:0-701 GCF_000164805.1 Carlito syrichta
TGTATGTAATTGATATAATCAACACAAAATTTCCCTGCCTGGCAGCTATCGAAGTTGCTAGTAAAATATTAATTCCATTCAGTTACATCCACCTGCTGCCTAGCCCAGTGAAAAATAAATCTATTTTCAGAGAAGTAGGCAATCTGGACCTTTAAGAATGATCTTCTAATTTTTAGGTCTAAAAAATTTTCTTTATAAAGCATGAAGCCTGCAAAATTAAATCTACCTGTCTACCACACAGAGATAGACTGTATCATCCTCAACTCTACACAGAGAAACTTAAATGTAGGCAAACTTCTCAATTTCTCAACTGGCAAGGGACAGTCTGTCAGTCCCCTGGTCTCTGAGACAGGTTAGGCTCCCTGAGTCATTCCCCAGCTATGCCTTCCACCATCCCTTCAACTTGCAGATCCTTCAGGGCAACTCAGGCAGTTTCTCCCTTGAAAGTCTTCCTATACATTTTAGGCCTTGGAAATCACTGACACATAAGCATGGATGTCTTGTGTTTTTATTTTAACTGTCCAGGATGTAATGATCACGGTTTACTACTTGGCTACTGCCAAAGTCATGAATGAAGCAAAGCAAAGTTCTGATAGAAAGTTTCAGGTAAGATAGGTCACACCTCCAAGACCAGAGATTGGCTTTACCTAACACCAAGAAGGCAGATTTCAGGACAAGGAAAGATAGTGAGTTCTTCTTGT
>NW_007240261.1:0-1226 GCF_000164805.1 Carlito syrichta
AAGGGTTACCATCTCAGCATCTCTTTCATCAGGATCCCTTGCTGTTAATGGTGATTTGATTCCTTGCCTTTTGTCTTGGTGTTGGCACCGGGAGCGCATCTCCAACCGTCCTTTGTAACATTTAGTAGCCTTAACAAATCCTCCTTGCTCCTGTGGAAAGCTTCCTCACGTTGTTATTCAGAGGAACTGAACCAGTCAGTGGGACTGTGTTGCCTCATAGCACCCAGCTCAATTTTGGTTCAAAAGAGGAAAGATAGTAGTGAATTGAAGAAAAGGGAACACATGACAAGGTATATTCTGACCAAATCAAGTCTGCAGCCATTCAGGGGAGTAGAAGAGAGGACAGGGACAGAAACAAAGAGTAGATTGCCCATTATGCCTTTGCTTCTCAAGTTAAGATGCTGGACTCTAGCATCCAGTGGCTGTGGAAGAAAAACTTGACCAATCACAGGTCCCAGTTATGAGTATGCTGTAGGAGGATAAAGAAGACTGTTTTCTGATGCTTTAGCATCAGCTTAAGAGCTACTTGGCTTTAGCCAAAAGACTTTTCAGTCTTAGATGGAAAACTGAATTCAGACTACTAGAACCTAGCTGGGAGAGAAGGAGGCCAATCCAGGAGTAAAGGCCTCAGGAAGAGGATAGAGCCAGGTCATGTATATGGCCAGTTCTCCAGGTGATAACTAGTCGTGGGTCTTATCATTTTCAGGCACAACTTGGAATGATTTGTCAGTTAACCTGTCAGCCCGACACGGTGGCGTGCATCTCGAATACCTTCCAGCTACAAGGAAGGGTGAGTCGGGGGCATAGCCTGAGTCCACCAGTTGGAGTCTGCGATGCCCATGAGCACCTCACTGCACTCTAGCCTGGGCGACAAGAGTGAGAATTCACACAAAAAAAGAAACAAGATGCCTACAACTCCTCGTACCCTGTTTCTATGGTAAATACCACAAGGCCTGATCTTGACTGCAAATGGTATGCTCTAGAACTGCTCAAACTCTGAGGAAACTGAAACCCTTTCCCCCTCCTGTCTGTGCTGAGACGTCTTGGAAGCTGCTGACTCAGTCTCGATCCCTCAGTCCTCAGAAATTCCCCAAATGTCTGCATCTTGCTCTGGGTTCTGCCAGTTCTGTTCAACCCTTGCTTCCTCAAAGGCTAGGGCAGGCAAAGGTCTGTCCGACTCATCTATGAAACTATTTCCTCACGATGGCGCTGTGGCTCAAGAGGAA
>NW_007240262.1:0-962 GCF_000164805.1 Carlito syrichta
CAGCACAGACAGGAGGGGGAAAGGGTTTCAGTTTCCTCAGAGTTTGAGCAGTTCTAGAGCATACCATTTGCAGTCAAGATCAGGCCTTGTGGTATCTACCATAGAAACAGGGTACGAGGAGTTGTAGGCATCTTGTTTCTTTTTTTGTGTGAATTCTCACTCTTGTCGCCCAGGCTAGAGTGCAGTGAGGTGCTCATGGGCATCGCAGACTCCAACTGGTGGACTCAGGCTATGCCCCCGACTCACCCTTCCTTGTAGCTGGAAGGTATTTGAGATGCACGCCACCGTGTCGGGCTCACAGGTTAACTGACAAATCATTCCAAGTTGTGCCTGAAAATGATAAGACCCACGACTAGTTATCACCTGGAGAACTGGCCATATACATGACCTGGCTCTATCCTCTTCCTGAGGCCTTTACTCCTGGATTGGCCTCCTTCTCTCCCAGCTAGGTTCTAGTAGTCTGAATTCAGTTTTCCATCTAAGACTGAAAAGTCTTTTGGCTAAAGCCAAGTAGCTCTTAAGCTGATGCTAAAGCATCAGAAAACAGTCTTCTTTATCCTCCTACAGCATACTCATAACTGGGACCTGTGATTGGTCAAGTTTTTCTTCCACAGCCACTGGATGCTAGAGTCCAGCATCTTAACTTGAGAAGCAAAGGCATAATGGGCAATCTACTCTTTGTTTCTGTCCCTGTCCTCTCTTCTACTCCCCTGAATGGCTGCAGACTTGATTTGGTCAGAATATACCTTGTCATGTGTTCCCTTTTCTTCAATTCACTACTATCTTTCCTCTTTTGAACCAAAATTGAGCTGGGTGCTATGAGGCAACACAGTCCCACTGACTGGTTCAGTTCCTCTGAATAACAACGTGAGGAAGCTTTCCACAGGAGCAAGGAGGATTTGTTAAGGCTACTAAATTGTTACAAAGGACGGTTGGAGATGCGCTCCCGGTGCCAACACCGA
>NW_007240263.1:0-880 GCF_000164805.1 Carlito syrichta
AAAAGCAGTGTTCTGTTTAACTTGGTTTCGCTAAGACTTTGTCATGCCTGTGTACATCAGTGATATTGGTCTGTGGTATTCTTTGTTTTTACTTTGCGTGTGTCTGTCTTGTTTTGCTATCAGAGTAGTTCTGGGCTCATGTAGTCAGTTGGGAATTATTTCTGCCTCTTCGATTTTGGTGAAGAGTTTAAATGAAACTTATATTTGCTTTTCACCTGCTTGGACAAATTCAGCTGTGAAGCCATCAGGCCCTAGGCTCTTTTTTCCTCCCTCTCTCTTTTCTTCCTCTTTCTTTCTGCTTTGTTTTGTTTTGTTTTGTTTTTTGAGTTGGGCTCCCCATCTGTTGCAGGCTGAAGGGCAGGGCACTGACCATCCTTCTGCTTTGGATCCTCTGCTTTATTTTACACAAAACTATTTGCTGAGTCAAAGATTGAGTGAATGATGAGCCTTCACTCTTCAAGGGAATGTTGGTGCCCGCTGATTACCTAAAGAGGTTACAATTATGAAAATGGCTTAGGTAATCCTATGATCGCAAGACACAGAGTGAAGTAAACACTAATGACGCCACTGGATGGAAATCAGGGGGAAAATCCAAATCGGTTTACTGAAAAGAACTAAAGAAGGCTTTTATTCTCAGTGAAGTGTTCTAATGCTTTCAAATATAACTTCCACATTACTTCCCATAATTTCAAAGAAGGCCAATCCTATCAAGCTTTCCCATTTTCCTTTCGTGCTGCTCCTCCCTATTTCCTCAACCACAATGGGTCGAAGGGCCCACTGTCAAGAGATTCGAGCCTGTGTCCTGAAGAATTAGCATACATGGGAGTTCAAATGTCGACTGAACTTCTATGGCAGAATAGCATAGAATAATAATACAGAC
>NW_007240264.1:0-711 GCF_000164805.1 Carlito syrichta
AAAATAAATTCAAAACCGGGCTCAATGGCTCAGCCTGTAATACAACGCCTTTGGGAGACTGAGGTGAGTGGATTTCCTGAGCCCATGGGTTCAAGACCCACCTGGGCAGGGAAACCCCATCTCTACAATAAATAAAAAAATCAGCCAGGCATGGTAGCACATGCCTGTAATTTCGGCTACTTGGAAGGCTGAGGCAGAAGGATTGCCGGAGTCCAGCAGGTCGAGGCTGCGGTGGCCGGGAGTGGCCACTGCACTCCAATCTGGGCAACAGAGTGAGACTCCAACTCAAATAAATAAATAAATAAATAAATAAATAAATAAATAAATAAATAAATCCAAAAATTAGCCGGGCATGGTGGCACAGGCCTGAGGTTACAGTCACTTGGGGGTCCAAGGTGGGAGATTGCCTGAGCTTGGGAGATGGAGTCTGCGGTGGCCGTGAGTGTGCCCCTGCACTCAGGCCTGGGTGACAGAGTGGGATTCCAACTCCAAATAAAAATAATCACCACCACCACCACCAGCACTACTCCTGCCACCCAGTGCAAGGAGTCATTCTCAGGAATGGGAGAGGAAAAGGCACTTTCTGGCCTGTCATTCGTGGGAGGTTTCAAGTTGGCCACCAGACCTGTCCATCCTGTGCCTTTGACCACGCCTCCCAGAAAGCCTGCCTCAAACCTCCACACTGTTTCCCCACAGCAAAGACACCTGTGA
>NW_007240265.1:0-1229 GCF_000164805.1 Carlito syrichta
TACAGACACAGTGATCTACATGGGTCACCCTCAGGACTCCAAGTTTCTGATGGCTTTAACCTCTTAGGAAGGACTGGTAATGTTATAAAGGGCACTGAAAGGCAAGTCATAAAAACTAAACTCTAATCACCTTTGGCCAATGCACGCCAACCCTTGTCACTATCTTCTCTTTTCCAGACTGGTGTTTAGAATAAGGAGTTAGCAGCACAAAACATGTTTCTGTTTCTATGTACCTTTTTAAACATGCGTGATGGTAATATACACAAACACAGAGTTCATATAGAACACACACATACAAAAGTCTTCCTTTCCTATTGACAAAAGGTCACCATGATGGTAAAGGGATTGTATTGGACTGGTGGATATTTATTAGATATATAGTTAAACATGGGTAAACATGTATGCTTTTAAAAACGTTTCTTTTTCCATTTGCCCTGTTAGCTTAAGCATCATGCAAACCATAACCACTTCTAGGTAGCAACAGAATTTGATTTAGGCCATAATAGTTTTTCAAAGATTGAAGGAGCCACTCTTCAGGTTGTTTTTCTATCTTCATTCTTTCCACTTTTCTATCAGTTTTTGGCAGGGTTAGAAATATTTCCAAATACTTGTCTCTAATCTCCACCTCGACCTCTATCAATTTCTTTTTATAAAGACAAGGAATCATAATATGTCACTTGAATATTAATACTGTCGACATCCACGTTGCAGTATTTTAGAAAACTGTAGATATGGAGGAAGAAAAAGCCAAGTTGTGCTTATGAAACACAATTGTGGTGCTGCATCTTCCACATCTTCTATTATCTTCTGTTCTTAGAACCTCCCTGGCTTCCAGGCTTTTTCTTTAGAGTCTGCAATGGCAGGAAGCCTTTGTAAGAACCACAAAGCTAAAGTCTTACTGCAAATATGCTTATACTCTTCTAATAATAAAAAAAAAGTGAGAGCGTAGCCGGGCTCGGTGGCTCAGCCTGTAATCCCGCACCTTTGGGAGGCTGAGGTGAGTGGATTGTCTGAGCCCGCGGGTTCGAGACCCATCTGGGCCTCTTGGAAAGACCTCATCTCTACAATAAAATCAAAATGAGCCGGGCATGGTAGCGCGCGCCTGTAGTTCCAGCTACTTGGAAGGCTGAGGCGGAAAATCGCTGGAGCCCAGCAGTTGAGGCTGCGGTGGCCGGGAGCGGCCACTGCACTCCAGTTTGGGTGACAGAGTGAAACTCCCACTCAAAACA
>NW_007240266.1:0-653 GCF_000164805.1 Carlito syrichta
ATTTATGTTCTGGGGAGCAAAGCGATCTCGTTACATGGCACAGGCTAGTATCGAATTCCTAGGCTCCAGCAGTTCCCCGTCTCAGTCTCTCAAAGACACAGCCCTATTGTCTGACGATCCACCATATTTTGGGAACTCTAGGCCCAAAGCTGGGTCCTCCTTCCCAAATGATCTCTGTTCACGATCATCTCAACTCCATACACAATTGGATGCTCTTCTTTTCTTCTTTTTGTTTGAGTAGGTGTCTCACTCCATCACCTAGGTTGCAAGGTGGGTGCTCGTTTCCGTACACAGCAGCCTTGGCCCTCTGGGCTCTGGCAGGCCTTCCCCCACATGGCCTTCCAAGGAGCCGGAATATCAGATGCACACCACCATGTCTGGCTGATTTGGGATGGAGGGTAAAAACGAGGACTCATTGAGTTTCCTGTGCCCATCTCAGATCCATGGGCTCGGGCTGGCCACTAGTCTCGGCCTCCCAAAGTGCTGGGATGATGAGGCTGAACACACGAGCCTGGCCTCGATCCTTCATCAAAATGAACCAGAAGGCCAGGTGTGACGGCCCAGGCCTGGAATCCCAGTGCTCTGGGAGACCGAAGCAGGAGGATGACTGGAGCCCAGGAGCATAAGACCAGCCCAGGTCATGCAGGGAGACC
>NW_007240267.1:0-8956 GCF_000164805.1 Carlito syrichta
GTTATTTTTTGAGTTGTTGATAATTGCCATTCTGACTGGAGTTAGGTGGTATCTCAGTGTGGTTTTGATTTGCATCTCCCTGATGATTAGTGAGGTTGAGCATTTCTTCATGTGTTTGTTGGCTGCTCAGATGTCTTCTTTTGTGAAGTGTCTGTTCATATCTTTTGCCCATTTTATAATGGGACTGTTTGTTTTTTTTCTTTTCAGCACATTTGAGTTCCTTGTAGATCCAGGATGTTAAGCCTTTGTCAGACCTGGAGTTGGTAAATACTTTTTCCCAGTCTGTAGGCTGTCTCCCTGCTCTCTTGATGGTTTCTTTGGCTTTGCAGAAGGTTTTCAGTTTAATAAGGTCCCACTTGTCTATCTTCTCCCTTATGACCTGTGGGTTTCGGGTTTTGTTCAGGAATTGGATGACAGTTCCAATTTCCATGAGGGTATTTCCTTCCTTTTCTAAGATTCTTATGGTTTGAGGTTTTACATTTAGGTCTCTGATCCATTTGGAGTTAACCTTTGTGCATGGGGATAGATATGGGTCCTGTTTCAATCTTCTGCATGTGATCAGCCAGTTTTCCCAGCACCATTTACTGAATAGGTTCTCCTCTCCCCAGTGGTAGGTGGTGGGGGCTTTGTCGAAGATGAGTTGGTTGAGAAATTGAAGTTTTGCTTCTGGAATCTCAATCCTATTCCATTGATCTATATGCCTGTTCCTGTTCCAATACCAAGCTGTTTTGATGATTGGAGCTTTATAGTAAAGTTTGAAGTCTGGTAATGTGATACCACCTGCTTTGGTTTTTTTGCTGAGGATTGTTCTGGCTATTCTTGGACATTTGTGTTTCCATATGAATTCCTGTGTTGTTTTTTCCAGGTCTGAGAAGAATGTTGCTGGTAATTTGATGGGTATTGCATTGAATTTGTAGATTGCCTTAGGTAAGATGGATATCTTCACAATATTGATTCTTTCAATCCATGAGCATGAGATATTTTTCCACTTGTTTGTGTCATCTTTGATTTCTTTGAGCAGTGTTTTATAATTTTCATTGTAAAGGTCTTTCACATCTCTGGTTAGGAAGATGCCAAGGTATTTCATTTTTTTGTGGCTATTGTGAATGGAATTATGTTTTTATTTGGGTTTCTGTTTGTTTAAAATTGGTGTAGTGAAATGCGATTGTCTTTTGTACATTTATTTTGTATCCTGAGACTTTGCCGAAGGCCTTTATCAATGTAAGGAAGCTTTTGACAGATTCTTTTGGGTTTTCAAGGTACACAATCATATCATCTGCAAAGAGAGATAACTTGACTTCCTCTTTTCCTATTTGAATACCTCTGATTGCCTCCTCTTCTCTGATTGCTTTAGCCAGGACTTCCAATACTATGTTGAACAGGAGGGGAGAGAGTGGGCATCCTTGTCTAGTTCCAGTTTTCAGGGGAATTGGTTCCAATTTTTGTCCATTTAGGAGTATGCTGACTGTGGGTTTCTCGTAGATGGCTTTTACTATTTTGAGGTATGTTCCCCGTATGCCTAGATGTTCAAGGGTTTTTATCAAGAAGGGGTGCTGGATTTTATCAAAAGCTTTTTCTGCATCTAATGATATGATCATGTGGTTTTTGTTTTGGCATCTGTTGATGAATTTAATTACATTTATAGTTTTACGAATGTTGAACCAGCCTTGCATCCCAGGAATGAAGCCTACTTGGTCATGGTGGATGATTTTTGAGATGTATTGCTGAATTTGGCTTGCTAGGATCTTGTTGAGAATTTTAGCATCTATGTTCATCAAAGATATTGGCCTGTAGTTCTTTCTTTGTTGAATCTTTACCTGGCTTGGATATCAATGTGATGTTGGCTTCGTAAAATGATTTGGGGAGACTTCCATCTTTTTCAATCACCTGGAATACGTTCAGTAGGATTGGTATCAGCTCCTCCTTAAATGTCTTGTAGAATTCTGCTGGAAAGCCATGTGGACCAGGGCTCTTTTTTATAGGAAGTTTTCTTATTATGTAGTCGATTTCCTTGCTTGTTATTGGTCTATTTAGGGTCTCAATTTCTTCTTGTTCCAACCAAGGTATGTTGTGTGGTGTCAGAAAGTTTTCCATTTCCTTAAGGTTTTCAAGTTTGTTTCTATACAAGTGTACGTAGTAGTCTCTAATGATCTTTTGTATTTCTTCAGGGTCAGATGTGACTTCATCTTTTGTGTTTCTGATTGTGCTTATTTGGTTTTTTTCTCGTTTTTTGTTGGTCAGTCTAGCTAGGGGACCATCAATCTTGTTTATCCTTTCAAAGAACCAGCTTTTTGTTTCATTGATTTTTTGTATTATCTTTTTGTCTTCTATGTCCTGGATTTGGGCTTTTATTTTGGTGATCTGGATTCTTCTGCTGAAATTAGGGTTTTTGTGGTCTTGCTTTTCCAGCTTCCTTAGGTGGCTTGTTAGGTTGTGAATTTCTGTTCCTTCAATTTTCTTCATGTGTGTTTGTAGGGATATAAAATTCCCTCTTACTACCGCTTTCAGGGCATCCCAGAGATTTTGGTAAGATGTTTCTTCATTTTCATTTGTTTCCAGGTATCTTTTGATCTCCATTTTGATTTCATCATTGACCCAGGAGTTGTTTAGCATCATGCTATTTAGTTTCCATGTCTTTGTGGGTATTGGGGGGACTTTTTTGGTGTCAATGTTCATTTTTATTCCACTGTGGTCCGAGAAGGTACATGGTAGAATTTCGGTCTTTTTAAATTTGCTTATGCTTGATTTATGGCCGAGCATGTGGTCGATCTTAGAATATGTTCCATGATGATGAGTAGAATGTGTATTCTGTGGTCTTTGGATGGAGTGTTCTAGGTATCAATTAAGCCCATTTGGTCCAAAGTCACATTGAGGTTCCAGATCTCCTTGCTGATTTTTTGCCCTGATGATCTGTCTAGGGTTGTGAGTGGGGTATTAAAGTCCCCAGTTATGATGGTGTTAGAGTCAATATCTTTCTTTAGTTTTCCTAGTACTTGCTTTATGAAAGTTGGTGCATCTATGTTGGGTGCATATTTGCTTAGGGTAGATATTTCTTGTTGACGGATTGAGCCTTTTATCATTATGTAGTGGCCTTCTGTATCTTTTTTTGATTTTTAATAGCTTGAAGGGTATTTTGTATGAAATTAAGATCGCTACTCCTCCTTTCTTTTGTATTCCATTCGCCTGAAAGTTTGTTTCCCATCCTCTTACTTTGAGTCTGTGGATGTCCTTTCTAGTGAGGTGAGTCTCTTGAAGGCAATACATTGTTGCCTGATGATATTTTATCCATTTTGCCATTCTATGTCTTTTCAGTGATGCATTTAGTCCAGTCACATTTAGGCTAATAATTGAAATGCAAGAGTTGATCCCTGTCATAAGGTTCTTACAGAGTTGTTCCTGTTTGTATGTTGTCTTTATTTGGGTTTTGGAGTTGGTTCATGTGTGTTTTTAATCTTTTGCCTGTATTCTTGTAAAGAATGTTGTTGTTCTTTTTTCTTTTTCTTCTGTGCTCAGTACTTTCTTAAGTGTTTCTTGTAGAGGTGGTCTGGTGGCAGCATAGGTTCTTAGCATTTGGATATCTGGAAAAGATTTCAATTCTCCCACAATAATGAAGCTTAGTTTGGCTGGGTAGGTTATTCTTGGTTTAAATTGTTTCTCTTTTAGAACTTTGAAGATAGGGCTCCAGGCTCTCCTAGCCTGAAGAGTTTCTGTGGATAAATCTGCTGCTATTCTAATTGGTTTTCCCTGGTAGGTAGTCTGGCCTTTTTCTCTTGCTGCCTTTAGGATTTTTTCTTTTATAGCTACTTTGTTTAGGCAAATTATTATGTGTCTGGGAGTTGATCTTCTCATTTGTTGTCTGTTTCTCTCTCTGCCTCAGGAAGCCCAATTCCTCTTAGGTTTGGTCTCTTGAAGTGATCATTCATCTCTTGCAGGTTTTGTTCTGTCATTTTGAGCTTTTCTATGCTTTTGACAGTTTGGGTTAGTTCTGTGTTTTGGTCTTCAAGCTCTGAGATTCTTTCTTCTGCTTCAGTGATTCTGCTTTTCATGCTTATTAGTCTGTTATTCATTTCCATCATAGTATTCTTTACTGCTGTCATTTCTGATATCAGCTCCTTCCTATTTTCCTCTTGTCTCTCCTCAATTTTTTAAATTCTCTCCATTAATGTCTTGATGTCTGGGTTTGTTGCATGTAACCAGCCATTCTGTGGGCTCTTCATTGTTTGTGTTCCAGAATCTGTTTTCTCAGTGTCTGATCTCCCAGGGGTCTGTGTGAGACCTATATTCTTCTTTTGGTTTTTCTTCATTTGTGCGGTTTTTGCCCCTCCCAAGTTTTTCCTTCCCTCCACATCACTGTCTTCTTTAATTCTGTTATTCAGGGGTAAAGGGATTGGTTTTACTTCTGTTTGTTCAATCTCCTATTCTTTATGTATGCCCTCTTACTTTGTTCAATTCTGGAGTTCTGTAGGTTGGGGGTCGTCTTTTTTGCAGTTTGGAGATTTACTTAAGGGGGGAGCTGTGATTCAAAATCTATCTGCAGGTCCTGGTATTTGCTGACAGATGTGTGAATAATCTGGAACCCACTTCCCACTGCCTTGGAATCTGTCCGTGCAGTGCAGCTGTAGGTTTACTCCCTGAAATAAAATGTGGTTAGCAGAGGGGAGAGATTGGAGCAGACAGTGGGTTGAAGAGGGGGGTGGAGAGATAGAGGAGTAAGGGGGGAAACAAATAGAGAGAGAGGCCTATACTGAAACAGGTAAAAATAATAGACCACAGCTACAGACGAACCAACTCTCATACAAAAAAAAAAACATATAGTGATGCTAACATACCAGCTAACCAACCACCTTATTAGTGTGCTGTTCCTATATACAAAGATATGGTTTACAGAGAGAAGAAAAGAGAAGAAAAGGAAGAGGAAAAATGAAAAAAAGGAACAATACAGTAGGAATAGAATTAAGTCATTAAACTAACAGAATCAATGAAGCACACTCTCAGATATTTTGTTTAAGTTCAATGTCCTTTCAGGTCTGATTTCTAGTTTTCTTTTCAAGCTGGTAAATTAGTTTGCAGTTAGGGTCAGTTGTCCCTGATCTGCTGTGAAGGACAGTTCAGATCACCCTCTGTTCACCACTCCGGCCTATGTCTTTATCAAGCTTGTTTCTCCCGTTTTGGTGTTGTTACCTTGAATCACCAGCAGGCGGTGCTATCTCAGCTGCTCGCCCCAGAAGGGGGTGGAGCTGGACAGGGACGGCAGAGGTGGAAGATGGCAAGATCGCTGCCTGCCTCAGGGCAATACGGCAGGAGACTTATGGCAGGCAGGATGTCTCAGTCGCAGGAGAGGTGGCAGTGATCCCAGCAGATCTTCCCTGAAGGGGCTTGAAGCACTGAAGTGGATTGCATCTGGCCCAGGTGGTGTGATGTGCTATGGCTGCGGCGGAGGCAGCGGGGGTGGCGGTGTTTGCGCTGCAGTGACTGTCCAGTCCACTGCGATGCCCCAGCAGTAGCCACAGCTGAGCTCCGTATGAAGAGCAGGCTGTGATGTTGGCATCTGTAGCCCCAGGGGCAAGAGTCATAGACCCACTGCAGTTCTCCTTTGCAGAGGTTTTCACAAACCTGGTTGCCCCGTCACCATCTTGCCAGAAGTCCCCACCTTGTATCTTTTGATAAGGATTCTTTTGGCTATTCATGATTGTTTTTGGTTTCATATGAATTCATTATTGTGATTTCCAGGTCTGAGAAGAATGATGTTAACTGAAAGGTTAATTCATTGAATCTGTAGTTTGCCTAAAAGGCTAATTTTTAAATTAAAAGATGTAAGCAAAGTCAGGGAAACAAGCATGTCAGATTGTCATTGTGACATCAGCTTCAGAACTTTGACATCACAATGGGAGGGACCTTGACTAATGAGCAAGCGTTAGGTTTCAAGGACTTGTGTACAGTGCTCTGCCAAATGTGGTAGATATCGTGGATTTTCATTCCCAAGAATTGAAGGAAACAAGGTGTTCACACCTATCCAAAAACTTCTCCAGGGATAAGAGACCATTCAAGAATCCAATAGACAATGTAGTTTTTTTTTTGTTTTTTTTTTTAAGCAGGAATTATTGACAGGACAAAAAAGCTCCCAGAATGGGAGGGCCCTGAGATGGTTGCCCAAGAGGTAGTCTTTTATTACTGTGGTCGCCGAGACTTGGAGCTTGGTTATAGAAAAACCTAATAATATTTCATCACTTTCTTTTGTTGAGACACTTCTGGATGTTTTTAATATTATTTCACAGCCTTTTAGCAGCTTTTCTCTTAGGATTTGAACATTGCTATGGCTAAGATCAAAGTCATTTTTCTAGAATTTTCAATTATCTCAATTTTTATATTAATGAGGAGCCCAAATACTTCTTTGCAAATCTCCATGTTATTTTGGTTTATAAAATTGGGCTCCCAGTTGTCTTTTACTTGTGTGTGTGAGTTTAATGCTTGGTGATAAAAAGTATCAGCTTAATCTGAGACATGGTTGCAGAGTACAGCATTATGTCTTAGGTAGAGAAAATTCTAGGGGTTTCATGGAAATACACTTTGAAAAATATAAATTTTTAAAATATAAGGGGAATGTGATTATATATTTCTTTCCAAAATACAGGGGAAAGTTTTTTGTAAGGATTGCATATCTGTAATATTAATTCAAAATTAACTAGCAGAAAATACAGAGTGTACCAAGAAAATGTTCACAAGTTTTAAGAAAGGAAATAGATGTATTAAATTATGAAACTGTTTTTTTTCTAAAATTATTAAGATTTATTCTGCATTCTGTCATCTGAATACCACATAGATACACTGATCCTCAAAGTTTAGTTATCTAAGTATGATATATATCTGAAATCTCAACAAGTTTCAATTTATACTCAATAAAACATTCAGCATTCATATGAGAAACATACTAGTTGTCAAAGTTGAAAACAAATATACAATGTTTTCTAACATATTAATAAGAAGTTATAATTGGAGTAGTATACCCTTCTTAAAAAATCAATTCCTGCAAAATGCACATTTCTATACCCAGTCCTGAACTATAACCATCTTTAAAGCAAAAAAAAATAAAAAATAGAATAAAACAAATTTAGTCAGTTGCACATTTTACAGCTTTCATTTATTTATTTATTATAATTTTAAAAAATATTTTGTACAATTCAGAGTTAGATATAAAAACATTGATTATGCAGAGTCCCTGGTTGATGAGGTATGCCCCTCCCTCCCTGAACAATATCCCTCCACTGCCAATCTCACCCCTCCCCATAATGAGTTTTCCACTACTGCCAATTACTTTCTGATAGCACTATAATTGATCAAGTTCAGCTCATGAGGGAAGACATATGGAACTCTGTTCTTTGTTTCCATGATATATCACTGAGAATGACCTACCTCATATCCATGGAACATTCTGCAAAATCCTTATATCTGTCCTTTTTAATGGCTGCATAGTATTCCATTGTGTGTATATACCACATTTCTTTTATCCATTCCAGGTTTGATGTGCAACATGGTGGGTACCATTTTTTTTCCAATTGTGATTAGAGCTGCAACCAACATACTTGTGCAAGTGTCTTTTTGGTAAAATGATTTGAGTTCCTCCAGGTATATTCTCTACAAGTGAATTACAGGGTCACATGGTAGGCCAATTTCTTGTCCCTTTTGAAACCACCACAGTGTTTTCCAAAGATGTTGCTCTCATTTTCTGTCCACATGCAATATAGAAACATTTGTTTTTCCAGATCTTTACCAGCATCTCTTATTGTTTGTTTTATTAATGATGGTCGTCATCACAGGAGTTATGTGGTATTTCAATGTGGTTTTCATTTGCATGTCTTTGATGATTAGTGAGACTGAGCACAATTTTATGTGTCTGCTGGCTGCCCATTTCTCTTCTTATCAGAAGTGTCCAATCATGTATTTTGTGCACATTTTAAAGGGACTGTTTGTCTTTTTTTTCTGTGTTTGAGTTTCTTGTAGATCATAAATGTTATGCCTTGGTCAGCTACATAGTTGGAGAATAGTTTGTCCCATTCTGTGGGCTGTGTGTCTACTCTTTGATGGTTTCTTTTGTTTTGCAGAAGTTTATTAGTTTGATGAGATCCCACTTGTCTACCTTTCTTCTTAAGGTATGGGCATTTAGGTATCTGAAGAGGAATTAGTTCCCAGTTCCAGTTTCCATAAAGGTGTCTCCTGTGTTTTCTAACATTATTATAATTTGGTGTTTTATGTTTAGGTCTTTGATCCATTTAGAGTTAAGGTGTATGGTGATAGTTAGGGGTCCTGTTTCCATCTTGTTCATGTGGTCAGACTTTTCTCAGCACCATTTACTGAATATGTTCTTCATTCTCCAGAAGGTCTTGGAGGTTTTTTCAAAGATGAGTTGGTTGAGAATTTGAGGATTTCATTCTCTGTCCTGATCCATTAGCCTAAGGACCTGTTCTTGTACCAGTACCAGGCTGTTTTGATTATTGTAAACTTATAGTAAAGTTTGAAAATTGGAAAAGTGATAGCTCCTGCCTTGTATCTTTTGATAAGGATTCTTTTGGCTATTCACAATTGTTTTTGGTTTCATATGAATTCATTATTGTGATTTCCAGGTCTGAGAAGAATGATGTTAACTGAAAGGTTAATTCATTGAATCTGTAGTTTGCCTAAAAGGCTAATTTTTAAGGTCAAAGATGTAAGCAAAGTCAGGGAAGCAAGCATGTCAGATTGTCATTTATGACATCAGCCTCAGAACTTTGACATTACAATGGGAGGGACCTTGACTACTGAGCAATTGTTAGGTTTCAAGGACTTGTGTACAGTGCTCTGCCAAATGTGGTAGACATGGTGGATTTTCTTTCCCAAGAAGTGAATGAAACAAGGTGTTCACACCTATCCAAAAACTTCTCCAGATGTAAGAGGCCATTCAAGAATTCACTGGACAATGTAG
>NW_007240268.1:0-910 GCF_000164805.1 Carlito syrichta
AATCAAGGCAGACACTAGCTGAATCTCAACACGTGCTTCCACAGTTATCCATCAGGTGAAGAGAAGATATTGGACTGTGAGTTATCTTTAAAGTTTCTGCCAGGAATAAAACACATGTCACAGTAGAGGCTGAAGAGAATGGCCTGATATAGCATATACAGAAAAATATCCAGAAGGAAAAATTATCCCGGGATACTGTCTTCGTCTGCTCTGGATGCTGAAAGAAAATATCACAGATTGAGTGGTTTAAACAGAAATTCGTTTTCTCATAGTTCTAGAGGCTGTAAGTCCAAGATGAAAGTGTCTTAGCAGTGCTCTTCTTGGCTTGCAGACAGCCGCCTTCTCAGTGTGTGATCACATGACCTTTTCTCGGGTGTGTGGAGAGAGAGAGCTCTATGGCATCTCTTCTCAGAAGGAAATCCTACCAGATCAGAGCCCCACCCTAAAGATCTCAATTAACCTTAATTATTTCTTTATTCCAACTGCAGTCACACTGGAGCTTAGGCTTTCAATTCATGAATCTTTGGAGTACACATACATTCAAGCTACAACAGCTACCATCTCTCCGAAAGGTCAGTATGAACTTCACATAATGACTATTTCTATAAGAAGGAATTCTTCTCTAATGAAAAGTGAATTGTGAAACAGTAAGCTTGGGCATAAAAATACTTTATATTTTTTAGATATTGTATAGTAGTTTTCTTTTCTGTGCTGATTTTAAAAATAGAATTTCCCACCTGGTATGTCATTTTTTTTTTAAATTTTCAACTAGTTGAAAAATCAACAAAGTCCCAATTAAGAAAAAATAGTTTGATTTCCTCTGTTCTCTGCTATAACCTAGAGTTTCCTTTTAATTTGATTAAATGCATAAAATATCCCTCATTGTCACATTATGTTATTATAAGAGTTT
>NW_007240269.1:0-850 GCF_000164805.1 Carlito syrichta
AGAAAAAAAGATGAAGTATCTTGGGGAAGCAGAGTGTAGATGCCAATGTAGCCTTGAGTCTTCTTCCCCTGTGTCTCTAGGAGATGGCAGGTTTCTCTAGACACCCAAGAAAGACTTGGAGATTCAAGGTCTGAAGGAATCTGTGTGCCATTTCAGAAAAATCCTACACCTAGGAGAAGATCATATTTTTCAAAGTGTGTCTACAGCTGAGTCACTTCACAGAGTTCTCACCCTCTCATTGACACAAGATGGAAAGAAGAGGCCCATGCACCCAGAAAATTCATTAAACAGTAAAAGATGTGAAGGGAGGTCTGGCTGGCCTGAAAAAGCCTACTGTTTGGGAATAGGGAAGAGTGTAGTAGCTCTCCCCAGTGACTCTGTAACTAACTAATTACACAAGACCTCTCCGGCTCCAGTTCTACCAAACTCTCCAACTACATTCCCTGTAATTTACATTGATATGCCCTCTTTTAGCCATATGAAGTTGCTTAAGCTTCCCTAATTCTACCAAGCTGTTCCATGCCTCTGCATGTTATTTGCTCTCCTTCTATCGGAAATTGCCTTTCCACTCCTTATTTCATTGAAAATTTTTGATTCATTCATTGACATGTGTTTGAGTTGTTACCTCCTCTGGGAAGCATTCCTCTTCATCAGTGTCATTTTTCTCTCCATGCACACAAAAAGTCATGTGAGTACACAGTGACAAGGCAGTCTTCTGCAAACCAAGAAGTGAGCCCTCACCAGAAGCTGACCATACACGTGCCTTATCTCAGAATTCCTTTATACTATCAATGTACCTACCTCTTACCTTTATTCAACCAATTAGATAGGTATTTGTGAAAAACATACT
>NW_007240270.1:0-1059 GCF_000164805.1 Carlito syrichta
AACATATTTCTGTACTCAATGTTTTGTATATTGTGCTAGAAATTTTGCTTGTAGGTTGTATATTTGTTGATTTGAATTTTTCTGTTCCATGTTTTTCTTGTCTAATTCTTTATAAAAGTTTTTGTATTCTTCTCATGAATAATCTAAATCTCCCTCATGAAAAATATTGTCAAACATCATTCTATTTATGTGCTTAACTTGCACCCATATCTCTTTTTATTTAAACGTCTATATAATTATTTGTGCACATTTTATTGAGTTTTATTTCAATTATTGAGAGTATGTTTACATGTGATGAAGTCCTGTTCTTTTGCAGATATGTTTTACAAATGTTTTCTCTTCTTCTGTGGTTTATTTTTTTAAGTGTCTTTTAAGAAACCAAATTGTCTTAGTTTTGATGAAAATCAATGTATCTTTAAGACAAATTTATTTTGTATCCTACCTAATAAACTTTGCCTTACCTGAATTTCATATATATATATATATATATATATATATATATATATATATATATATAATATATATTTTTTAAATACCTTACAGCATTAGGTTTTACACCTTGGTCTTTAATTCATTTTTTAAACATGATTCAAAATAGGGGGCAAGATACTTTTTTGCACAAGATACACAATTTTTCCAAAACCGTTTGTTGCAAAAGCTGAAATTCCTTCAAAAGATCAAAAGATGAGTCAATTTCTCTACCCACTATGTTTTTCTGGATGTTCTAATTGCATCTTTTTCTTTTAACAAAATTCATTGCCTTTCTAGTTAATTAAACTGGAAACTTGGATTTTGATTTATCTACATCTTTTAGATATACATTTTACAGTAAAAAAACTACTTGAACCTTGTCCCACAAAGTTTGTATGTTATGTTTACATTTGTTACATTTCAAATATTTCCCAAATTTTCTTGAGATTTTTTTTTTTTTTTGACATGAGGTTAATTTAGAAATATGTTGCTGACTCTCACATTTGGAATTTACAAAGATTCTTTTTAATTATTATTTTCTGCTTTAATACATGGTAGTAAAGAAATATATTTTGTGTGAGTTTAATA
>NW_007240271.1:0-693 GCF_000164805.1 Carlito syrichta
GGGCGTGGTAGCGCGTGCCTGTAATTACAGCTACTCGGAAGGCTGAGGCGGAAGGATCGCCGGAGCCCAGCAGGTCAGGCTGCGGAAGCGGCCACTGCATTCCGGTCTGAGCGACAGAGTGAGACTCCAATTCAAAAATAAACAAACAAACAAACAAACAAATAAATAAATAAATAAATAAATGACTCCAGCGGCTCTTGGGAGATTTGCTGTTCTTGAGTTCCTTTAAAAAAAAAAACAAAACATAGTGCCGGATCCACCCGCCGTTAAGAGTACTGCCGGCTGCCCACATAGAACGGCTCCAGTGCCAAAAGGGGACAGCATGCACCAACCTGGAAAGCAGCCTGTCTCCACTGTCAAACCAGGGCTCCAGGTGAGCAGCAGGTCCAACAGCCAGGTTCCCACAGGCTTCTCCAGTCCCGTGAGACGGAGGTAGGGTCGCAGGACGCGAGAGGCTGAAGCCACCCTGGTCGCTGCGGGCATGCTGAGCGAGTGCCCGAGAACTGGCCATGGTGGACGGGGGGACGCTGATCCTCCCTCAGGGGTCGACCCGGGGGACCCGAATCCAGGCCTGCGCCACAGCACACAAGAACATCAGCAGCACCACGCCCCCTGAGCCCGACCTGGCGCCCGGTAACCTGACCCATTTAGTCCATTCTTTGTAAGCTCCAATTGCTTTTTTTTGAGTTGGAG
>NW_007240272.1:0-1455 GCF_000164805.1 Carlito syrichta
TTCAATTTAATACTGATTCTGGATTCAAACTCTTAGCAAACAAAGAATAGAAGGAAAATCACTTGATATGGTAAAGGAGCCTATAAAAAATATGAAAAGTTAAATTAACAGTACAATGTCAGGGCAACTCCTTAAAATTTAAGAATGTGATAGGAATTTCTATGGTCACTTCTCCTCTTCAACATTGAATTCAACCCTACAGCCAGTACAACATAACAAACAAAAAAATATAACATACAGATGGGGAAAACTATTCATATAAATAGATAATATAAGAATGTTTACATAAAAATAAAAGAAATAGATTGAAAAAATAGAATTGCACACAAAAATAATGAATATAAAAACATCAGTTAACCAGTTGTGTTCGTGTATGCCAGATAACAAATTAAAAGTTCTGCTGAAAATGACATCATTCTGGAAAGCAAAATATTAGGCAACTCTCAGATATAACTCTAAAAAGGAATATGTCTATGTACATCAAAGGCCTTTGGCCATGAGAATACACTGGATCACAAGAGCAGACAATGCGGTTTCAATGATCACACACTGGGGAGAATGGGGCTAGTGCTTCATGCTTCACTCGCTGTTGCAGTAGCTCTGTTGACTGTCCTCCTTGACTAGTGACTCTGCTGCATTACATTTCAGCCTCTCTGAATCAAGTTCATACTGCGCTTTCCTTCTTTCTTCATCCCACAAAACTCTCTGAAGTAGAATTGGATTGGATTATTATCTATTAAGTGAGTGTGCCTACTGATCAAAGGTTTCTATGAGATAAGAATAATAATGATTACTAACATTTAATAAATTCTTTTTCTTTTTTTCTTTTCATTTCTTTCTTCTTCTTCTTTTTTTTTTTGGATAATCCCTCAAAATACTGTTAGTTCTAGAGTTTGATTGGAGGTAAATTTATTCCAATAATTCTCAGGTTTGTGGATGTCCAGAGTGTATGTCCGCCATGAAGTCCCCAGCCAGACCCTGGTGTCCTCCTCAAACCGCAGGACCGTGGACTTCAGGTCGATCACAGCATCATCTCTTTTGTCCTGATGGGCTTACACAGTGCCATAAAGGAGTGTCCACATGACTCCAGAAAATAAAGAGGAAAACCGATGGCTCACAGGAACCCTTCATGGCAGACCAGCCCAGTAACGCGTCCCACTTAAACGTCAACCTCGGGACTAATTGAGGGCACTGCGTCTCTCTCTTCATTAGTGGGCAGGTGACCACAAGTAGTTAGTAGTTTGGGAGACGCTGCTCCCAGAGCTAGAATGGAGCCATTCAGACACAGGAGAACAATTCAGACACAGGAGAACAATTCAGACACAGGAGAACACCCTGAGCCAGGTCAGCTTCCTCCAAGAAAACCAAAGGACAGAAGAGTTTAAATGTCTCCAGCGAGCCGGGCTCAGTGGCTCAGCCTGTAATCCCGCGCTTTGGGAGGCTGAGGTGAGTGGA
>NW_007240272.1:2358-11194 GCF_000164805.1 Carlito syrichta
ACTGGAGTGCAGTGGCCGCTCCCAGCCACCGCGGCCTCAACCTGCTGGGCTCCAGCGATCCTTCCGCCTCAGCCTTCCAAGTAGCCGGAATTACAGGCATGCGCTATCACGCCGGTTAGTTTTCTTTTTCTTTTTCTTTTTTTTTCTGATTTATTGTAGAGATGAGGTCTCACCAAGTTGCCCAGGCGGGTCTCGAACCCTCGGGCTTAGGCTATCCACTCACCTCAGCCTCCAACTGCTTTTTTAGATCCCCTTAAACAAATCTAGTAACAATTATAAAAAAATCAGTATAAGTAGAAACTGAAAAATCACCCAAGCATTCCTGAGATATTTTCCTACCCTTATAATAAAAATTACTCTCACTGCCCATGTATTCTAACATTTCTTAGTTGAATACCATCACATTTTCTGCTATTGGCTCTTTTAATAATTTAAAAACATCCGTTTCCCCAGGACTAATTTTCATAGCCCACACTGCAATCTTATCTCCACCCTGCTGTGCTTCTCTTTCCAACTTAATCCCCTGCTTATCCGCGGGGTAGATTCATAGAACCATAGAAACTAAAGTTGCCAGAATGTTGGGTAAGAGCTTAGCCAAATTCTGCTGAAACCTGTTCTATCACTTTTTAGCTGACTGATCTTGAATAAACTGTTGGTGGTTGGTCAGATTTCTTAAAAATGGCAATATTAATAGTGTTTGTGCAACAGAGCTTCTTAAATTAATTCACAAATTGGTCACCTGAGAATCTTGTTCAGATGCTAAGTTCCTTAACTCCATGTAGCATCAAACCCAAATATTTGCATTTTAAACAATATCCATAATACTTGATAAAAGTCACTGATTAGTGTCCCTTAAGTTGCATCATGGGGTCTGCACCATGGGGTTATTGTGAAGACTAGAGAAATTCATCTATGTAAAATGATTAAATCAGTGCGTTTCACACAGCAAACTGTCATAGGTTATCCTTAGCATTATGAGGGAAATTAAAATTATGTGACCCAGTATATTTATTTTCCAGATGGTTTGTTTTAACAAGACAGTCGAAAAGAACCCCAGGGAAGTCTGGTTGTCTTATGTTTCCTGGGTCACTACTTTCTGCCAAATTTTATCATATATGTACAATATATTCGAATGATCCTTATGTTAGACTAGGTTGCTACTTTTGTCAAACTTGTACATTGTTACCACCCCTGGGAAATCTTCAACAATTGCCTCAAAAATCTGTTGCCTCCCTCCTCTTCTGAATTTTTTTTTTAATCAATATTTTTTATTATGATATTGTGGGGTACAGTTAAGGGTTAGGTGTACAAATATGCTTCGTTCAGGCACCCTTGTTGATAAGAGGTGTCTCCCCATCCCCAGACAGATATTTACCACCGTTAATCCCATCTCCCTTCTCCTCCAACCCCCCAGTTTCCTACCACTGTCAGTCATTTTCCTATAGTATTACATTGGATATTCAAGGTCCACTATATGAGTGAGAACATGTGACACTCAGATCTTTGTTTCTGTGAGAGGTCACTCAGTATTATACACTCTAGTTCAATCCAGGTTGCTGCAAAACTCATGATTTTGTTCTTTTTTATGACTGTGTAGTATTCCATCGTGTATATGTACCACATTTTTTTAATCCAATCCTCTTTTGATGGATAGCATGGTTGCTTCCAGGTACTTGCTATTGTGAACAATGCTGCGATAAACATACGTGTGCAGGTATCTTTTTATAGAGTGATTTGAGTTCTTCAGGGTATATTCCCAGTAGGGGGATTGCGGGGTCATATGGGAGGTCAATAATTAGAGCTTTTAAGAATTGAAATACTGTTTTCCACAGAGGTTCCACTAGTTTGCACTCCCACCAACAGTGTAGAAGTGTTCCCTTTTCGCCACACCCTCTCCAGCAACTGTTATTTTTTGAGTTATTGATAATTGCCATTCTGACTGGAGTTAGGTGGTATCTCAGTGTGGTTTTGATTCACATCTCCCTGATGATTAGTGAGGTTCACCATTTCTTCATGTGTCTGTTGGCTGCTCGGATGTCTTCCTTTGAGAAGTGTCTGTTCAAATCTTTTGCCCATTTTATAATGGGGTTGTTTGTTTTTTTCTTTTCAGCATGTTTGAGTTCCTTGTAGATCCAAGATGTTAAGCCTTTGTCGAGCCTGGTGTTGGCAAATACTTTTTCCCAGTCTGTAGGCTGTCTCCCTGGTCTCTTGATGGTTTCTTTGGCTTTGCAGAAGCTTGTCAGTTTAATGAGGTCCCACCTGTATATCTTACTCTTATGGCCTGTGGGTTTCGGGTTTTGTTCAGGAATTGGATGCCAGTTCCAATTTCCATGAGGGTATGTCCTTCATTTTCTATGGTTCTTATGGTTTGAGGTTTCACATTTAGGTCTCTGATCCATTTAGTGTTAATTTTTGTGTATGGGGATAGATAGGGGTCCTGTTTCAATCTTCTGCATGTGGTCAGTCAGTTTTCCCAGCACCATTTACAAAATAGGTTCTCCTTTCCTCAGTGGTAGGTGGTGGAGGCTTTGTCAAAGATGAGCTGGTTGAGAAATTGAGGTTTTGCTTCTGGAATTTCAATTCTATTCCATTCATCTATATGCCTGTTCCTGTATCAATCCCAAGCTGTTTTGATGATTGTAGCTTTATAGTAAAGTTTGAAGTCTGGTAATGTGATACCACCTGCTTTGTTTTTTTTTTTTTTTTGCTGAGGATTATTCTGGCTATTCTTGGTCGTTTGTGTTTCCATATGAATTCCTGTGTTGTTTTTTCTAGGTCTGAGAAGAATGTTGCTGGTAATTTGATGGGCATTGCATTAAATCTGTAGATTGCCTTAGGTAAGATGGACATCTTCACAATGTTGATTCTTCCAATCCAAGAGTATGGGATATTTTTCCACTTGTTTGTGTCATCTTTGATTTCTTTGAGCAGTGTTTTGTAGTTTTCATTGTAAAGGTCTTTCACGTCTCTGGTTAGGAAGATGCCAAGGTATTTCATTTTTTGTGTGTGTGGCTATTGTGAATGGAATTGTGCTTTTTATTTGGGTTTCTGTTTGTTTATTATTGGTGTAAAGGAATGTGATTGTCTTTTGCACATTTATTTTATATCCTGAGACTTTGCCAAAGTCCTTTATCAGTGTAAGGAGGTTTTTGACAGATTCTCTTTGGTTTTCAAGGAACATAATCATGTCATCTGCAAAGAGAGATAACTTGACTTCCTCTTTTCCTATTTGAATACCTCTGATTGCCTTCTCTTCTCTGATTGCTCTAGCCAGGACTTCCAATACTATATTGAACAGGAGGGATGAGAGTGGGCATCCTTGTCTTGTTCCAGTTTTCAGGGGAAATGGTTCCAGTTTTTGTCTGTTTAGGAGTATGCTGGCTGTGGGTTTCTCATAGATGACTTTTACTATTTTGAGGTATGTTCCCCATATACCAGCTGTTCGAGAGTTTTTATCAAGAAGGGGTGCTGGATTTTATCAAAAGCTTTTTCTGCATCTAATGATATAATCATATGGTTTTTGTTTTGACATCTGTTGATGTATTTAATTACATTTATGGTTTTACGAATGTTGAACCAGGCTTGCATCCCAGGGATGAAGCATACTTGGTAATGATGTATGATTTTTGAGATGTGTTGTTGAATCCGGTTTGCTAGGATCTTGTTGAGAATTTTAGCATCTATGTTCATCAAAGATATTGGCCTGTATTTCTGTTTCTTTGTTGGGTCTTTACCTGGCTTGGGTATCAATGTGTTGTTATTTTCGTAAGATGATTTGGGGAGAGTTCTGTCTTTCTCAATCGCCTGGAATACCTTCAGTAGGATTGGTATCAGCTCCTCCTTAAATGTCTTGTAGAATTCTGCTGGAAAGCCATCTGGGCCAGGGCTTTTTTTTTTGTAGGTAGTTTTCTTATTATGTAGTCAATTTCCTTGATTGTTATTGGTCTATTTAGGGTCTCAATTTCTTCTTGTTTCAACCTAGGCAGGTTGTGTGATGACAAAAAGTCCTCCATTTCAGAAAGGTTTTCAAGTTTGTTTCCGTAGAAGTGTATGTAGTAGTCTCTAATGATCTTTTGTATTTCTTCAGGATCAGATGTGACTTCATCTTTTGGTTTCTGATTGTGTTTATTTGGGCTTTTTCTCTCTTTTTCTTGATCAGTCTATCAAGGGGACCATCGATCTTGTTTATCCTTTCGAAGAACCAGCTTTTTGTTTCATGGATTTTTGTGGTTTTTTTTTTTTTCTATGTCCTGGATTTGGGCTTTTATTTTGGTGATCTGGATTCTTCTGCTGAAATTAGGGTTTTTGTGGTCTTGCTTTCCCAGCTTTTTTAGGTGGCTTCTTAGGCTAATTTGTGATCCTTCCATTTTCTTCATATGCATTTGTAGGGATATAAATTCCCCTCTTACTACAGCTACCATGGCATCCCAGAGATTTTGGTAAGATGTTTCTTCATTTTCATTTGTTTCCAGGTATCTTTTAATCTCTGTTTTGATTTCATCATTGACCCAGGAGTTGTTTAGCATCATGCTGTTTAGTGTCCATGTCTTTGTGGGTTTCGGGAGGACTTTGTTGGTGTTAATGTTTATTTTTATTCCACTGTGGTCCGAGAAGGTGCATGGTAAAATTTCAGTCCTTTTAAATTTGCTTATGCTTGATTTATGGCCAAGTATGTGGTTGATCTTAGAGTACGTTCCATGTGGTGGTGAGTAGAATGTGTATTCTATGGTCTTTGGATGGAGGGTTCTGTAGGTATCAATTAAGTCCATTTGATATAGAGTCACATTGAGGTTTCGGATCTCATTGCTGATTTTTGTCCTGATGATCTGTCTAGGATTGTGAGTGGGGTATTAAAGTTCCCAGCTATGATGGTATTGGAGTCGATATCTTTTTTTTAGTTTATCTAGGAGCTGCTTTATGAAAGTTGGTGCTCCTATGTTCAGTGCATATATATTTAGGATGGATATTTCTTGTTGATTGATTGAGCCTTTTATCATTATGTAGTGGCCTTCTGATAGCTTAAAGGGTATTTTGTCTGAGGTTAAGATCATGACTCCTCCTTTCTTTTGTGTTCCATTTGCCTGAAAATTTGTTTCCCATCCTCTTACTTTGAGTCCGTGTGTGTCCTTTCTTTGAGGTGAGTCTCTTGAAGGCAATGGATTGTTGCCTGGTGATATTTTATCCATTTTGCAATTCTGTGTCTTTTCAGTGGTGCATTTAGTCCATTCACATTCAAAGTAATTTTGAAATGTGAGAGTTGGTCCCTATCATAATGTTCTTACAGAGTTGTTGTTCTTCCTGTTTGTGTGTTGACTTTCTTTTGCTTTTGGAGTTGGATCATGTGTGTTTTTAATCTTTTGCCTGTACTCTTGTGAAGAACGTTGTTGTTCTTTTTTCCTTTTCTTCTATCTTCATTGCTTTCTTAAGTGTTTCTTGTAGAGGTGGTCTTGTGGCAGTGTAGGTTCTTAGGGGTTGGATATCTAGGAAAGATTTCAATTCTTCCTCACTGATGAAACTTAGCTTGGCTGGATAGGTTATTCTTGGGTGACATTGTTTATCTTTTAGAACTTTGAAGCTAGGGCTCCAAGCTCTCCTAGCCTGGAGGGTTTCTGTAGATAAATCTGCTGCTATTCTAATTGGTCTTCCCTGGTACGTAGTCTGACCTTTTTCTCTTGCAGCCTTTAGGATTTTTTCTTTTATACCTATTTTGTTTAGGCAAATTATTATATGTCTGGGAGTTGCTTTTCTCATTTGTTGTCTTGCAGAGGTTCTCTGAATCTCTTGTGTTTGAATTTTTTCATCCTTGATGAGATGAGGGAAGTTTTCTTGAATGATTTCATGAAATGTTTGTTCCAGTGTGGCTTCTGTTTCTCTCTCTGCCTCAGGAAGGCCAATTACTCTGAGGTTCAGTCTCTTGAAGTGATGATTCATCTCTTGAAGATTTTGTTCTGCCTTTTTGAGCTTCTTTTCTGTGCTTTTGACAGTTTGAGTTAGTTCTGTGTTTTGGTCTTTGAGCTCTGAGATTCTTTCTACTGCTTGACTAATTCTGCTTTCCATGCTTATTAGTTTGTTATTTATTTCCATCACAGTATTCTTTACTGCTGTTATTTCTGACATCAGCTCCTTCCTATTTTCCTCTTGTCTCTCCTCAATTTTTAAAATTCTCTCTATTAATGTCTTGATGTCTGGGTTTGTTGCATGTGCCAGTCATTCTGGGGGCTCTTCATTGTTTGTGTTCCGGAATCTGTTTTCTCAGTGTCTCATCTCCCAGGGGTCTCTGTGAGACCTATATTCTTCTTTTGGTTTTTCTTCATTTGTGCAGTTTTTTTCCCCCTCCCTACTTTTTCCTTCCCTCCACATCACCATCTTCTTTAATTCTGTTATTCAGGGGTAGAGGTATTGCTTTTACTTCTGTTTTTTCAATCTCCTATTCTTTATGTATGCCCTCTTACTTTGTTCAATTCTGAAGTTGCACTGTAAGTTGGGGGTGGTCCTTTTTGCAGTTTTGAGATTTACTTAAGGGGGGAGCTGTGATTCAAAATCTATCTGCAGGTCCCGATATTTGCCTGATATTGGAGTATGGATAATCTGAAACCCACTTCCCACTGCCTTGGAATCTGTCCATGCAGTGGGACTGTAGGTTTACTCCCTGAAATAAAATGTGGTTAGCAGAGGGAAGAGAATGGAGCCGACAGGGGGGAAGAAGGGAGTGGAGAGAGAGAGAAGTAAGGAGGGAAACAGACAAGTGTACCAACAAATGGAGAGAGAGAGACCTAAACTGAAGCAGGTAAAAACAATAGGCTACAGACTAACCAACTCCCATACAAAAAAAAAAATAAAGCATCAATGATGCCAACATGCAAGCTAACCAACCACCTTATTGGTGTGCTGTTCCTCTATACAAAGATATGGTTGACAGAGAGGAGAAAAGAGAAGAAAAGGAAGAGGAAAAGAAAAAAAAGGAACAAAGCAGTAGGAATTGAATTAAATCATTAAACTAACAGAACCAGTCGAGCACACTCTGAGACTTCTCCTTTAAGTCCAATGTCCTTTCAGCTCTGATTTCTAGCTGTCTTCTCAAGCTGGTAAATTAGTTCACAGTTAGGGTCAGTTGCCCCTGGCCTGCTGTGAAGGACAATTCAGATTACCCTCAGTTCACCACTCAAATCTGGCGTGTGTCTGTTTTTCAAGCTTGTTTCTCCCATTTCGTTGTTGTTACCTTGAATCACCAGCAGGTGGTGATATCTCAGCTGCTCGCCCCAGAGGGGGTGGAGCCGGACAGGAGTCGGGCAGAGGCCAGAGATGGGAGCCTGCCTCAGGGCACACGGGAGGAGACCCATGCCCGGCGGGATGTTGGTGGCAGCAGAGGTGGCAGTGATTACAGCAGATCTTGCCTGCAGGGGCTTCAAGGACTGAAGTCACTGATTGCCTCAGGCACGGCTGGCGCGTTGTACTATGACTGCCATGGAGGCCACAGCGGCACCGGCGGCAGTTGTGTCTGAGGCTGCAGTGGCTACCCAGACTGCTGCGATGCCCCAGCTGTGGTGACAGCCGAGCTCCATGTGAAGAGCAGGCTGCCGTTGTTGGGATCTGCAGCCCCCAGGGAGAGAGCCAGAGACCCTCTGCATTCGCCTTTGCGAGGATTTCATAGACCAGGCTGCCCCATCGCCATCTTGCCAGAAGTCCCTCTTCTGAATTCTTATATGCTTTCTCTTCTCTGCCAATCCTTTGGCACTTCTTTTTTTTTTTTTTTTTTTGAGTTGGAGTCTCACTCTGTCGCCCAGACTGGAGTGCAGTGGCCGCTCCCGGCGACCGCAGCCTCGACCTGCTGGGCTCCGGCGATCCTTCCTCCTCAGCCTTCTGAGTAGCTGGAATTACAGGCATGCGCTACCACGCCCGGCTGATTTTTTGATTTATTGTAGAGATGAAGTCTCGCTGCCCAGGCGGGTCTCGAACCTGTGGGCTCAGGCAATCCACTCACCTCATCCTCCCAAAGGCATGGGATTACAGGCTGAGCCACTGAGCCCAGCTGGCACTTCTTATATTACCTTAATTGAAAATGTTTAAAAATTATCCCAACTAAGTTAATTGAATGCAGGGCTGATTTTATTGTTCTTTGCATACATTTAATAATCTCTGCAGAATCAATAAGTAAAGATTGATTAACCAATAGATTCATATTCAGAGTGACTACAAGTCCATAATGTTAGCTAGGTAGATTGTCCATTGCTTTTTAAATAACTAATAAATAGTATATTCTTAATTTCCTTCAAGTGTCCCTTAACAAAAAAAAAAAAGATAGGATTTTAGAATTGGAACACTTGAGTTTGAATATGCAGGCCCACCATGTGAATATACATGATGGTCACTTTCATTTTATTAATAGCCTTATTAAATAAAGATGTTAAAGGTGCCAGCTTACTTCTAATGGTTCAAGGTGTATAATATCTCTGCCTGGTTACAGAAGAGGCCATACAATTCAATGCTGATAAACAAGAATGAATTTGGGATATGTGGACTATTATCAGGACAGAATGCTTCTTCCACCGGTCATAATGGAACAATTAATTGCAAGACTGTCAGTTGCTGTTGGTGAACTAAATTTTCTAAATTATTTAAAAGAAAGCTGATGGGAGAGAGAGACAGAGATAGAGAAAGAGAGGAGAGACTTTCTAACTTATCTGAAGCCTGATGCAACTTTGATAAACCCATTATACATGAATCTCATAGTTCAGTAAAAGATTTTCCTTTCTTTGCCTTAGGCTGTTGGAACTGAGTGTTTGTCACTTGCAACATAGAAAGATCTGACCAGTAAAATCTTTCTCTGCAAGTGTCT
>NW_007240272.1:11214-20290 GCF_000164805.1 Carlito syrichta
CTTACATCAAGGTCACAGGTGCACAATTTCAATACAAATCGTTCAAAGTGTTTTCCATAATGTTCAACGAATCATTCATATTATACTCTTTGCTCTATACCCTGATTAATACAAAAAACTTTCCTGAGTTAACTCTAGGTTCAATCCAAGTTCACTGATTCCCAATATTTTTAACAATTAATATTATCAACTTAACACTATACTATAATCTATAAGTTTAGTTAAATGACTTAACTGTCAGTTATACTATTAACCTATTACAATTTAACATAATGCCTTATAACTCAGTTAAAACTTATTCTTAAACTACAAAACTTTACTATAATTCATGTTTCGTATGTCTAAACTTTAATTTTCATATGATCTAGTTATTGGACTTTAATACTATGCTATATCCTATTAAGCTAATACCTTATCGTTAATTCTTTTATAAATCATATAGTAACTATTACACTTGAATAATGTAGCAAAAGGAATCAAAACAGCAAGCATAGATTTACGCAGCTATGAGTGTATATGTATATATTTTATCCCAACAAGTCTACTCTAAAAATCAAATAGTAGCTGTCACACTCTTGAACAAGGAAATGCCGGGCTTCCAAGATGGCGGCCATGGGCTGAAGCAGACAGAGTTTCGGTAATTAACGAAACAAAAGAAAACGTTCTACCTGACTAGGGGCAGGGGACAGAACTATCATGGTAATTTAGTTTCTAATCTTAGCCCTAGGGGAAACAGCTTTCGGGAACAAGGACTACCCAGTCTAGCAGGAAATAGAAGTAAAAAAATATCTAGAAAGAAGCTAAACTTAGAAAGACAGAAACAATTCCGCCATGCACCTTCCATCAAGTGTACTGAGATTCACTTATAAGTTTTACTGCCATGTATGCACACTGGTCACCAATCACACGCCAATATCATAGGTATAACTGATATCCTATGTCAGAGGCGATCTTCCAGATGGGCCTTTACAGGCCTCAGCCATGTAGCTATAGATGTTGGCTCCCAACAAGGTATTGTACAGATTATACATATTATAAAAACAAAAAAACAATTCAATTGGTTTTTTAAAAATTACATGGGTGAGACAGTGGAGTCAAAGGAGGTACAATGAACTCAGAAGAAATTTGGCACAAAACTCATATGACATATGAATTCTCTTGACAACAAAAAGAAAATGGGATCAACTACAATTTAAAATGTTGGTGTATTATACACACAGCTATAACATACAAGAAATTTAGATTATTGTCAAAATAGACACACATATTTGTCCTTAACATGAGTTACCAGAGATAGGTGATTAAAATAAGGATTTGCTGAAAATCAACCCAGAAAAACTAATGTATTTGTGACAATTTTATGTGAACTATTTCAAGAATAAAATTATCCTGGTATTATATAGCAACTTTATATGTTCCTGAGTAACTGGTATAATTTAATAAATGACTACAATGTGATGAAACTCTACAATGGCTATTGGTTTTGTAACTCTAATTCAAGAAAAAATAATTTGAAAGGTTCTCTAGAACTATAAATGTGGCTAAAGTTGAATTCATTATTTATAATAATATTTATATACATTTATACAGTCTGATAGAGAATGACTAAAAACATTGTATTAATGAATTATAAAATCTTATTTAAATGACCCTAGAAATCATCTGGTCCACATTATTACTATATAAACAAGGGCACTGAAGCCTGAAGAGATGTCAAGAAGTCCTGTTGATTTTAAGGATTTAGTAGAAAAACTGGAAACAAAAAGTGGGTGTGTTGTGTCCTGGGCTACAGTGAACATTGTATTTGCTGCACCTAGTTTCTCCTTATTTTGAGCAGAACTATCATGTCTCAAAAGAAATGTTCAAACCCTAACTACCAGTTTCAATAAATGTAACTGTTTTTAGAAATTGGCCTTTTTAGATGTAATGAAGTTAAGATGAGACACAATAGCTTACTACAATGAACCATAACCCAATGGCTGGTGTCCTTAGAAGAAGAGGAAGATTTGAGTATAGAGACAATCATGGAGGACAGAAAGTGTGAAAGTAAAGGCAGACACATAGGGAGAAGGCCATGTGAAGACAGAGCAGAGACCGGAGTGATATATCTATAACCAAGGAACATCAAGCATTGCTGGTAACCACTGGAAGCCAGAAGAGAGGGAAGGAACAATTCTACCTCACAGCCTTTATAAAAGAGGCCAAGGTAAGGAAATCTCCCTTCACACACAATGTTACCATTTTTGCTTTTCACAATCATGTATTTTTCTTAAATTAGGAGGAAAAAATGATCTAGCATATATTTGTCCAATGATTGCCCATTTCTATTGCTCTTCCTTCATTGCTGACATACTACATTCTCCTCTGGAATAATTTGTTTGCAGCCTGAAGAACTTCCTTGTTTACCCTTCCACCAGGTACTCCCCACTTATCTACAGAGAATATGTTCCAAGACCCTCAGCAAATACTTGAACCCTCAGACAGTACTAAATCCTCCATATTTCTTTTCAGTTTGAATTGCAACTGCAAATCTAGGTAATTTCTCCTCCCTCCTCCACTATTTCACAGATATAAGATTTGTTCTTACCCTAAGTATCAGCAACATCAGTTATAATTTTTTTCTTTGCCTTGTTCAATGGAGAACTTTCATTTTTTTGACTTAAAGGAATCACTTCATGGCTCTTCTTTGCATATCCAACCTCCCTGCTTCACATTTCTTGCACTTTGGGACCACTATGAAATCAAACAAGAGTTATGTGGACACAAGCACTGCAATACCATGGCAATCTAACTGATAAAACAGACTACTCAACAACTAATGGGCAGCCAGCATGGACATGGTGGGGATGTTGGACACCTGGATGAATCAGGACCCTGACTGAAGAGGTCATCATGTTACAATGGCTTGCAACTAAAAACTGAAACTACAGAAATGTGATCTTAATATTTCTTAAACCACCCTTTTATTGTTAACCTACCTGCCATGATTCAAGTGAGTTTCTTTCTTCAAAAGTTGAAGAGCATTTTGTTTTGTTTTATTAACTCTTTTTTTATGAACTGTGTTTAAAATATGTTTTATAAATGTCTTTTACTTGGTGCATTGAGGTTACTTACATTTAAAGTAATTCCTGGTATGCTGATGATTCTATTTTCCACACTATTGCCTATTTGGGGAAGAAATTTCCTTCTGTGGTTATTGCTGCCATTGGTGATATTGTTGTTGCTGCTCCTCTATTTCCTCTTTTTTGTTTCTCTTTATCCACTTATCTTTTGATAGACATTTACATTGTTTCCACATCTTGTCAATTAAAATCTGTATTGCAAGAGTAGGTTTCCAGCAGGGTGTGGTGGCTCAATCCTATAATCCCAGCACATTGGGAGGCCGAGGTGAGAGGACTACCTGAGTCTAGGGTTTCAAAACCAGTCTGTGAAACTTGGTGAGACCTTATCTCTACAATAAATCAATAAATTAGCCATATGTGGTGGTACATATCTGCAGTTCCAGCTACTTAGAAGGCTGAAGCAGAAGGATCACTTGAGCCCAGCAGGTCGAGGCTGCAGTGGCCATGAGCGTGCCACTGCACTCCAGCCTGGGCAACAGTGAGACTCCAACTAAAAAAAAAAAAATTCAATTTTATTTGTATGCATGTGAATATCCAGTTTTTCCAACACTATTTGTTAAACAGACTGTCTTTCCCTCACTATGTATTCTAAGTAACCTTACTGATTATTAGTTGACCACATATGCATAGATTAATTTGTGTTCCACTAGTGTACATGCATGTCTGTATGCTCTTGTCCTACTATTTTATTTACTGTAGTTTTGTAGCTTTCAGGAAGTGTGATGTCTCTAGCTTTGTTCTTTTTTCTCAAGGTTGTTTTGGCATTCATGTTCGCCTGTTCTCTATGTAGATTGATTTTATTTATTCCTGTAAAAAGTGCCTCCTAGGTTTTGCTTCTGATGGTATATATATGTAGGTTGCTTTGGGTACTCTAGACATTTTAACAATACTGAGTCTTCTAATTTTGAGTAGATTTCCTTCCATTTGTTTGTGTCTTACTCATTTTCTGGAAAATTTTGTACCATTCATTGTGTAATTCTTCCACTTCCTTAGTTTATTTCTAAGTATTTTATTCCTTTTAGTGTTATTGAAAATGAGATTCAGTCAGGCTTGGTGGCTCAGCCTGTAATCCCAGCACATTGGGAGGCTGAGGTGATTAGATTGCCTGAGCCCTCAGGTTCCATACCAGCCTGGGCAACTTGGCGAGACCTTGTCTCTACAGTAAATTTTAAAAATTAGTCCAGTGTGGTAATGCATGCCTGTAGTTCCAGCTGCTTGGGATACTGAGGAGGAAGGATCACCGTAGCCCAGAAGGTTGATACTGGGGTGGCCCTGAGCATGCCTCTGTACCCTAGCCTGGGTGACAGAGTGAGAATCCAACTCTATAAAAAAAAGAAAGAAAATGAAATTGTTTGGTAATTTCATTTTCAAGTTTTTTGTGTATATAATATGCCTGATTTTTGTATGTTTACTGAGTGTCTTGTAACTTTCCTGAATTCATTTCAAATTCTATCAATTTTTGTGGTGGAAGCTGATAGGTTATAAATGTGACCATGTCACTTCCAAACAAAATAATCTTACTTTTTATTATAATATGAATCGATTTGTTTTATTTTTCTTGTTTAATTGCTCAGGTTAGAACTTTTAGGACTATGATGAATATTGGTTGGAGAGAAGGCATGACTGTCTAGTTCCCAATCTTAATGCAAACAATTTTACCCTTTCACTATTTATTATGATGTCAGCTGTCAGCTTTTTAAATAGAATTTTTACTATCTTGAGGTACTTCTGTGTATTCTGACTTTTTGAAATTTATCATCAAAATGTGTGATTTCTGTGAAATGTTTCTTTTGCATCTATTGAGATCAGCATATTACTTTTAGTATTATTAATGTAGTGAATTTCAAAACTGATTTCTACAGTGGAAACATTCTTGGATGCAAAGACAAATCCCAATAGATCATGGAGTATGATGCTTTTATTGTGCTATTGGATTCAATTTGCTGGCATTTTCTTGAAGATTCTTATTCTGTATTCCAGTATAATGGTCTGGGCTTGGTATTTGGGTCCTGATAGACCTGTAACATGCCTTTGGAAGTATTCCTGTTTCTTTAATTTTTGAAAAAGTTTGAAACATTAGCATTTTTTGTTCTTTAATGTTTGGTACAATTCACCAGTGAAGCCATTTAGTCCTTGGCTTTTGTTTGTTGAGAAAATCCTTGGCTTTTTTTTTGCTGAGAGGCTTTTATTATGGATTCAATCTCCTACTAGTTTAGGATTGTCAAACTTGCTATTTTTTTATGACTTAGTCTTTTTTTAGGTTGTATGTTTCTTAGATTTTGCCCATTTCTCCTAGATTGTCCAGGGTTTGGACTTACAATTATTCAGAGCAGCCTCCCATATTTAAAATTTCTGTTACATTGAAGGTAATATCTTTGATTTATTTTAAACTCTATTTATTTGTGTCTTCACTCTTTTTCTCTGTTCTACAAGTAGTTGCTTTTAATTATCTGTTCAGTAAACCTAATCTTTGCTCTTCTTGCCTTTTTTTATTGTTCCACCATTCCCTATTTAGTTTCTTTATGCTCCAATCTTTGCAAAAATAGCCTTTTGAATTTCTCATGAAGAGAGTTTGCCCATGAATTGTTGCTGAATAAATGTTTGTAGAGGTAATGAAGGTCCAGGGTTCTTATTCTGCATGTTGCTAACTTGACTTTCCATCAATTGAATATTAGAACGACCTTTCATTCCTGAGATAATTCTCACTTGATCACGGTGTTTTGTCATTTATACGTACTGTAACTTGGGGGTTTCTAATTATTTATTTGAATTTTGGCATCCATGTTACTGAAGGATATTGTTCAGCAGTTTTTTTTTCTTACAATATAGTTTTCAGGTGTGAGGTCACATTAATATTGGTTTCATAATACTAGTTAAAATGTACTATTTCTTCTCAATTTTCTGAGAAATTATTCTTTAAATGTTTAGTAATATTCTCCAGTGAGTTTATACATACTTGGAATTGTATCGGTGCAGAGGTTTTTAACTAAAATTTTAATAGTTATTTTCTGTCAAAATAATGTTGTTATATACACTTCTAAAATATTCATAGTTTTTATTTCTCAATAAATTTTCAACCTCATCTAAGTTATTCAATTTATTGTCATAAACTTGTTCACACTATTACTTTGATATCCTAAAAGATCTGTTTTGTTAATACTTTCCTCGCTTTTAATCTAGGGAATTTGTGTATGTGTTTCCAATTGTTCTTGGTAGATGTTTATACTTTCATTGTTGTTTTTACTTGAAAAATATTTTCAAATTTTTTGTTTCTTTAGAGGCATTAGTTAGAATATGTTTTCAAATATTTGCAGATAGGACAGAGGTTTTTCTGATATGGCTTCTAATTCAGTTGATCAAATGATAATCTGTATTGTGCAGATCTTCTTACTTTTATTAAGAATTTAAATTTCTCATGACTACTTTAAATTTAAGTGTATGAGACCATTTTTCATGGTTCAGAACATAATCTATTTTGATCCATGGTATGTAACATATGGAGAGTTCTGGAAATGTCAATTAAATCATGTTGGTTGATAATGTTGTCTAAAACATTTCTGTCTTTTCCGATTTGCTTTCTACTTATTTGATCCATTATTGAAATACTAACAACTTATTGTAATTGTAGTTCAACTAAGCTTTGCCTCATATATTTTGAGGTGTTCTAAGCATAAATACTAAAATTGCATACTCTTGATGAATTAACATTTATGGTGAAATTATTTTTGGTTGGTTTTTCTGTTAATATTCTTTGCCTTGAAATAATATACTTTAAAATTGGTATATCATTTCAGATTTATTTTGCTTACAGTTAGCATTTTTAATGCTTTCCTTCTTTTTTCCTTTTAGTCAACTCTATCATCTTAATTACAATAAAATGCTAGTGGGCTGATAACATTGGGTTTTACTTTCTCATCAAATCTTATTTTTCTGCCTTTTCTTTAACGTGTTAATGACTTTTACATTTGATGTTATTATTGATAATGTTGGGTTTAGTCTAGCAATTTTTATATATGTCATATTGTTCTAAACGTAATTGCTCCTTTTTTTTCAGTTTCTGATGTTGATTGTAGGATATTTTGAGTTATTTTAATGATACTATACACTCTGTCTGTACTGTCAGCTCCAGGTCTTTATCTCAGGGAGTGCACCAGGGTCTGTTTGCATTTCCCTTTGTGGGACATGCTCAAGAAATTCTCTCAAGTATGCTGAAGCACCTATAGAATTAATCTCTCTCTTTTTTTTCACATCTCCCAGGAATCACAGTCCTTCCTTGCCTAACTAACAATGCCTAAAAAACAATTTATTCATATATTTTGCTTTTTTTTGTTATTTCAGATAGGAGGATTAATTGTGATAGGAGGTAACTATAGTCCCTGTTACTCTGTCTTGATGAGGAAAAAACATACGTTTAATTCTATGTAGTTTTATCATATGTTGGCAACTATAGTAGCATAGGTAAAGACTCTAAAAAGTTATCATGTTTTGACCTCTGAAATTCCCATGTCTATTTATAAATAGCCTCAGTTGATATTAACAAGTATTCAGGAATATCAAAAGTTGCCTCAAAAAGGTGTTTTTAAAAACCTCTCAGCTTTGATGGGCAACACGGTTGGTTACATGATTTTGCTATTATGAATAGAACTGCTACAAACATACGTGTGCAAGTATCTTTTTTGTAGAATGATTTGAGTTCCTCCAGGTATATTCCCAATAGGGGAATTGCTGGGTCATATGGAAGGTCAATTTCTAGTTCCCTCAGAAAACACCACACTGTCTTCCAAAGAGGTTGTATTACACTAGTCTGCATCCCCACCAGCAGTGTAGAAGCGTTCCTTTTTCTCCACAACCTTGCCAGCATCTGTTGTTGTTTGTTTTATTAATGATGGCCATTCTTACAGAGGTTAGGTGGTATCTCAATGTGGTTTTGATTTGCATTTCTCTAATGATGAGTGAATCTGAACACTTTTTCATATGTCTGTTGGCAGCCCGTATATCTTCTTTTGGGAAGTGTCCATGCCCATCGAAGTTGGACTGGATTAAAAAATGTGATACATATACACAATGGAATATTATGCAGTCATAAAGAAGGACAAATATATGGACTTTCAGCAAATTGGATGGATTTGGAGTCGACCATACTCAGTGATTTATCACAGAAACAAAGAACTGAGTTCCATGTGTTCTCACTCAGAAGGTGACCTTGAACAATTATAATGCCATGAGAAATCATTTGGCAGTAGCAGAAAACATCAGGGGAAGTGGGGGTGGGACTGGCAGTTGGGGGAAACTACTAAGAGAGGGAGGGGAATACCTCATCAACAAGGGTACCTGCATGATCAATGTTTGTATACCTAACGCTGAATTGTACCCCATATCTTTATAATAAATAAATAAATTTTAAAAATAAATTTTAAAAACCTCTGAAAAATCCCACTTATTTTAAAAAGGCTAAACATTTCCCCTGTTAGTCTCGATGGACTTTTCCTTTGCTCCTCATAACACTAAGCTAATGGCACAAATATTTCAGCAAAATAAACATTATTGATATGTTAGAAAAAACCAAAATGCATAAATGATGATTCTTCAGAATAACTCTGCTGCCTCATTCCCATTTGGCACATGCAAATGTTTGCAGTATTTTTAAAAAATTAATATGAGTGTTATATGAGTTTTATAAACATACACACATATATAATGGATTTTAACCACATGTGTTAACAAAGCATTATAATGAAGAAGCTGCTATTAACCCTTATTCTATACTAGCCTTAAATGTTACTAGTATCATGTGAAAATGTTGTATAAATAAAGTTTTGATAGAAACTGATATTGAGTTTAGCATATTCAATAGAATGAAACCAGTATTTCAAGGAGTAGGAGAGATCTCTATGGTACCTTTAATAAATAGTCAAGAGTACTTTCAAAAATTGTCATTAAATGTCAGTAAATCT
>NW_007240273.1:0-904 GCF_000164805.1 Carlito syrichta
CTTTCTATCATAAGTGAGAAAATCCAGCAGGTGGAAAATCAATAAGACATAGATGAGCAGCACCATATTACTGGATAGAAGTGATATCCAGCCGGGAGCGGTGGCTCAAACCTGTCATCACAGCAATTTGGGAGGCTGAGGTGAGGGGATTGCCTGAGACCACGGGTTCGAGAAAAGCCTGGGCAACTTGGCAAGACCTCATCTATACAATAAATCAAAAACTTAGCAGAGCGTGGCAGCATGCACCTGTAGTTCCGGCTACTTGGAAGGCTGAGGTGGAAGAATCGCCTGAGCCCAGTATGTCAACACTGGGGTGGCCATGAGCATGCCACTGCACTCCAGCCTAAAATTTAAAATATTTGTTTAAAAATGGAAGTGATAACTATAGTTCTCCACCTGACAACAGCAGATCACACACTCAACCTCACATAAAATATTCAGGAAAGATTGTTTATGGAAAATAAAGCACACCTTAACACATCTAAAAAATAAGATCATACAATGTCTGCTTTCAGACCATAATGGAATTATTCCAGATCAAAATTCGAAAGAAACTGGAAAAATTCTTAAATATTTGGAGGTTAAACAACACATTTCTAAGCAACACATGGGTCATGAGGAGATATCAAGAGAAATTAAAAATGTATTTTGAACTTAATTTAAAAGAAAATACAATTTATTAAAATGTGTGACACGCAACAAAAGCAGTGCTTAGAGGGACATTTATAGCATTGAATACATGTATTAGAAAAAAGAGAGATAAAACAATAATATAAGCTTCCACATCAGGAAACTAGAAAAAAAGAGCAAATTAAATCTAAAGGAGAGCCGGGGTGAGTGACTAAGCCTGTAATCCCGTGTCTTGGGACACTGAGGTGAGTGGATTGCCTGAACCCGCGGGTTC
>NW_007240274.1:0-3716 GCF_000164805.1 Carlito syrichta
CAACTATAATAACAATCATTTTAAATATTGATGATCTAAGTATAACAAAGACAAACATTGTCTAAGTGAAAATAAAAAACAGTTACCTACTATGTGTTCAATAAATTTTATTAAGTATTAAGATGCACATAGATTAAAAGAAAGGGATGAAGGACAATATAGCATACTAACACTAATCAAAAGAAAGAAAGAAAGAGTGAGTAGCTATATTAATTTCAGACAGAGTAGACTTCAGAGCAAGTGAAGTTATCCGGGACAAAGAGGAATATTTCACAATGATAAAGGGGTCAGTGCTCCCACAAGACATAAAAATCCTTAATGAGTATGCACCTAACAAGTGTCAAACATATGCTGCAAGGAGAAACTGCAAGAAGAACTTCAGGGAGAAACAGATGAACCACTATTGTAGCCAGAGAACTTAACATCTTTCTATCATAAGTGAAAAATCCAGCAGGTGGAAAATCAATAAGACATAGATGAGCAGCACCATATCACTGGATAGAAGTGATATCCAGCCGGGCGCGGTGGCTCAAACCTGTCATCACAGCAATTTGGGAGGCTGAGGTGAGGGGATTGTCTGAGACCACGGGTTCGAGAACAGCCTGGGTAACTTGGCAAGACCTCATCTATACAATAAATCAAAAACTTAGCAGAGCGTGGCAGCATGTACCTGTAGTTCCGGCTACTTGGAAGGCTGAGGTGGAAGGATCGCCTGAGCCCTGTATGTCAACACTGGGGTGGCCATGAGCATGCCACTGCACTCCAGCCTAAAATTTAAAATATTTGTTTAAAAATGGAAGTGATAACTATAGTTTCTCCACCTGACAACAGCAGATCACACACTCAACCTCACATAAAGTATTCAGCAAAGACTGTTAATGGAAAATAAAACACACCTTAACACATCTAAAAAATAAGATCATACAATGTCTGCTTTCAGACCATAATGGAATTATTCCAGATCAAAATTCGAAAGAAACTGGAAAAATTCTTAAATATTTGGAGGTTAAACAACACATTTCTAAGCAACACATGGGTCATGAGGAGATATCAAGAGAAATTAAAAATGTATTTTGAACTTAATTTAAAGGAAAATACAATTTATTAAAATGTGTGACATGCAACAAAAGCAGTGCTTAGAGGGACATTTATAGCATTGAATACATGTATTAGAAAAAAGAGAGATAAAACAATAATATAAGCTTCCACATCAGGAAGCTAGAAAAAAAGAGCAAATTAAATCTAAAGGAGAGCCGGGGTCAGTGACTAAGCCTGTAATCCCGTGTCTTGGGACACTGAGGTGAGTGGATTGCCTGAAACCGCGGGTTCGAGACCTGCCTGGACAACTTGGTGAGACCTCATTTCTACAATAAATCAAAAATTAGCCGGGCATGGTAGTGCGTGCCTGTAGTTCCAGCTACTTGGAAGGCTGAGGTGGAAGGATCGCCGGAGCCCAGCAGGTTGAGGCTGCGACCGGGAGCATACCACTGCACTCCAGTCTGGGCGACAGAGTGAGACTCCGACTCAAAAAAAATAAAAATAAAAAAAATAAATCTAAAGCCGGGTCAGTGGCTCAGCCTGTAATCCCACGCCTTTGGGAGGCTGAGGTGAGTTGATTGCCTTAGCCCACGGGTTCGAGACCCGCCTGAGCAGCGAGACCTCATCTCTACAATAAATGAAAAAATGTTGGGCGTGATAGGCATACCTGTAATTCCGGCTACTTGGAAGGCTGAGACAGAAGGATCGCCAGAGCCCAGCAGGTCGGGGCTGCGGTGGCCAGGAGTGACCACTGCACTCCAGTCTGGGTGACAGAGTAGGACTCCAACTCAAAAAAATAATAATAAATAAATAAATAAATAAATAAATAACTCTAAAGGAGAAAATAAAAATCAGTGCAGAAATTAATGCAACTTAAGTCAGGAAATCAATAGTTTTTCAAGATATAAATCTTTCCCAACTTTATCTTTAATTTCAACACAATCCCAAATAATCTCAGCAAGTTATTGTATGGATATCAGCACACTGACTCCAAAGTTTATATGGAGAGGAGAATGACACAGAACAACCAATTCAGTGTTGAAGGAGAAGAACAAAGTTGAAGGAATAACACTATCAAACTTCAAGATTTAACTATAAAGCTGTAGTAATCAAAACTGTAATATTGGTGAATGAATAGATATGTAAATCAGCAGAACAGAATAGACGCGCATAAATGTAATCGACTGATCTTTGATAAAGGAGCAAAGATAGTGTAAAGGAGCAGAAAATGGTGCTGGAAAACTGGACATCCATCTGCAGAAATTAAATAAATTTAGGCATAGGTTTTATAGCTGTCCCATAAAATAGCTCAAAATGGACCATCTAGCTAAATGTAAAAGAAAAAATTATGAAACTCCTAAAAGATAACATAGAAGAAAATCTAGGTGACCTTGTATATGGCAATGACTTTGTAAAAACAACACCAAGACTGTAATCTATGAAGAAAATAATTGCCAAGCAAGACTTCATTAAAATTAAAGACTTTTGCTCATGAAAGTTACTGGTAAGAGAATGGAAAGATAAACCACAGACTGGGAAATAATATTTGAAAAGACACCTTTGATAAATGACTGCTACTCAAAAGATACAAATAACTCTTAAAATCAACAATAAAAAGTCAAACAACGCAATTGAAAATAGGCAAGAAACCTAAATGAACCTCATCAAAGAAGTAGCACAATTGGAAATAAGCATATAAAGTATATTCAACACATATAAATAAGGAATTGAACATTAAAACAATAATGAGAAATCATTTCTAGAAAATGGTCAAAATCTGAAACACTGTCAACACCAAATGTTGAGGAGGATGTGGGGCAATAGAAACTCTCACTCTTTGCTGCTGGGACTGAAAATGGTACAGCCACTGTGAAGACAGTCTAGCAATTTCTTACAAAACTAACATACTCTCACCATATGATCCAGCAACTTCATTCCCTGATATTTGCTTACATAAGCTGAAAGCTTATGACCACACAAAAACCTGCACATGGGTGTGTATGGAAGATTCATTCATAATTACTAAAACTTGGGAGTAATAACAGTGTCCTTCAGTAGCTCAACATATGAACAAACTGTGGTACATCCAGGCCATGGAATATTATTCGGAGCTTGAAAAGAAATAAGCTACCAATCTGTGAAAAGACATGGGGAAGCTTAAATGCATATTACTGTGAAAGAAGCCAGTCAGAAAAGACTACATACTGTAGCCTTTATGTGACATATTGTCATACTTGCTATGACATTTTGGAAAAGGCAGAACTATAGAGACAGTGGCTCCCTGAGATTGGGGGTAGGGAGAGATGATCAGGCAGAGTACAGAAGCCTTGTATGGGAGTGAAGTTATTCTATACAGTACTCCAGTGGTTAACACATGTCATTGTACAGTCATCAAAACCTAGACAATGTACAACATCTACAGTGAACCCTAATGAAAACACAGTGGACTTTTGGGTGATGATGTGTGAATATAGTTTCATCACTTTTGATAATGTCCCCAGGTGGTGCAGATGTTGAAAGTGTCAGATTTTGGGCATGTGCAAAGTCAGAGAGTTTATGGGAACTCCTTGGGATTTCCACTTACTTTGGCTGTGAACCTAAACTACACTAAAAAATAAAGTTTACTAATTAAAAAGTATATACACATATATCCTTTGACATTGTTAAAATTTACTTCA
>NW_007240274.1:4022-9029 GCF_000164805.1 Carlito syrichta
GCCTGTGAAATCATCCTCTTTGCTCTTAGTAGATTCAACCTCTTCAGCTACCTACTTTATAAATTTTATCTTGGTGTTACATTCTAGAAAGATACAAACATATTTAACGACTCAGTCAACCTTGACCAAAGAGCAAGTTAAAGTATTTTCCTGATAGAAATTACTGAAGACATTTATTTTTGCATTCATAAAAACATCTTTAAATCACGTTTTATTTAGTGTGCTACTTATGAAGATATTTTGCATCACAGCACAAATGTAGAAGACTTATTCCTCCTTTTCTGTTGAGTAAGGCATGGTTGATTATGTCTGTTTGGGGATACTTTTGAGATGTCAATTTTGATTTGAACAAAGGAAGCTGATTTGAATTTTCTAATATATTTGTCTTCTGGTGAACTTATCATTGTGTTTCTATTGCCTTTATGTAAATGATAAAGATTCTGCTCATCACAAAATTTAGTACATGAAAAGTCTCTGATGTTAGCACCATCGGCTTGATCCTCATGTGATCACTTTCACATGTGTCTCCCCTGGGTGGTGGATGTTCTTTCTTTTCTATAACAAGTGGACATTCAAATGACGTTCTAAAATAGATTATCTTTGCCTCACAAGAAGAGATTTTGCCGTTAGTTATTCATAAGATTTCCTTTTTGTCAGAAATGCATATGGAAAGTTTTTATTGAACACACAGTCCTTCTTGAAAAATAATGCTGTTTATAATATACTATAAAATATATCATAATTGTATCTTTACATATGTGTATATATAGTTTGTGTTGTATTATCCATATTACATTCTAATATATATATCATTATTTTATAGTTATATATGTTTACATCAATTGTTTGGAACAATTTTTTAAAGATAACAGTCCTCCAGTCTCATTTATTCCAAGAATTTAGATGGATATAGTTTTCACAAGTATAATTTTTCATGTCTTTACATGATTATACCAGAGAAATGTCCCTGTATAGAAAAAAAGATGTGTAGAAACCATAATGCTACCATTTTTGTTCCATCTGCTTTTATTTATTTATTTATTTATTTATAGTTGGAGTCTCATTCTGTCGCCCAGACTGGAGTGCAGTGGCCACTCCCCGGCCACCGCAACCTCACCTGTTGGGCTCCGTTGATCCTTCTGCTTCAGGCTTCCAAGTAGCCGGAATTACAGGCATGCACTACCACTCACGGCTGATTTTTGGATTTATTGTAGAGATGAGATCTCGCTGCCCAGGTGGGTGTGGAACCCGCGGGCTCTGGCAATCCATTCGCCTCAGCCTCCCAAAGGCACGGGATTACAGTCTGAGCCACCGAGCCTGGCTCCATCTACTTTTAGAATAAAAGTCTCTTTTATAACCTATCTTGGTCAGCTTAATAGGTGAAAGAATTTACAACAATGTAGTTAGAAATATCAGTAGGACTTTCTGGTTGATATCAAGCATTTAAGGTTTCTAATTTCCCTTTTAAGATTTGTGAAAAATGTTAAAGAACATAGGTCAAATATATGACAGATTCCAAAAAGTTTCCAAAGAGACACAGGGAGTTCACAGGAAAGTAACGATCTCAGGAAGAATGATATAAATGTGCTGGAAAATGTATAACATTCTCATTTCTCCCTCTCCCTTTCTCTCTCTCTCACACAATATAAAGAAAAAGGGAGCCCATGGGCCCCCCAAAAAATTCTGAACAGAGTTCTCACAAAGTTTTCAATTTTTAGTACTGATCTTTATATATTTTTTTTTCAGTTGCAGTCTCACTCAGTCACACATACTGGAGTGCAGTGGCACGCTCTCGGACAACACAGCCTTGAACTGCTGAGCTCCAGCAATCTTTCTGCCTCAGCCTCTCAGGTGGCCAGAACTACAGGTGCGTGCGAATACACGCGGGTAATTTTTTTAATTTATTGTAAAGATCAGGTCTCGCCCATTGCTATTTGTTAAAGTTATATTTCTGTGCGATTTACAAACTCCAATTTTGTATCACATTGGAGATTTATTATCAGAAGATACATCCTTCAGTAACAGCTTCCTGCTTCCCTCTCTGGTCATGTCCCTTACTCGGAAGTTGCTCCATGACAACTTGGTGATTGACTGTCAGTCTGGTGTGGCTCCAGGTCCCGCCTTACCTGGACACAGCTCTCAAGAGCAGACTACAGTGGATCAGGCTTAGCTCCTAGATCTCACACCCTCTTCTGTGTACTGGTGTCAAAGAGCTCAATGGAGCTCATGCTGGCACAAGAGCAAAGGATACAACATATTCAAGTCCAAGTGACTATATTATATGCTATTCTGCAATAGAACTTCAGTCGATGTTTGAAATCCTATGTAGGATAATTAATCAGGACACAGGCTCGAATCACTTGACAGTGGGGCCTTCGACACATTGTGGTTGAGAAAATAGGGAGGAGCAGCAAGAAAGGAAAATGGGAAAGATTGATAGGATTGGCCTTCTTTTAAATTATGGGAAGTAATGTGGAAGATATATTTGAAAGCATTAGAACACTTCACTGAGAATAAAAGACTTCTTTACTTATTTTCAGTAAACAAATTTGGATTTTTGCACTGACTTCCATCCAGTGGTGTCATTAGTCTTTACTTCACTCTGTGCCTTGCAATCATAGGATTATCTAAGCCATTTTCATAACTGTAACCTCTTTAGGAAATCAGCCTGCACCAACTTTCCCTAGAAGAGTGAAGACTCATCATTCACTCAATCTTGGACTTAGCAAATAGTTTTGTGTAAAATAAAACAGAGGATCCAAAGCAGAAGAATGGTCAGTGCACTGCACTTCTGCCTGTAACAGAGGGGGACCCCAACTCAAAAAACAAAACAAAAAAAAACAAAGCAGAAAACAAGATAAAGAAAAGAGAGAGGGAGAAAAAAAGAGCCTGGGGCCTGATGTCTTCACAGCTGAATTTTCCTAAACAGTTGAAAAGGAAATATAAGTTTAATTTAAACTCTTCACAAAAATCGAAGCAGCAGAAATAATTCCAAACTGACTATATGAGCCCAGAACTACTCTGATAGCAAAATAAGACAGACACACGTGAAGAAAACACAAAGAAAACCACAGACAAATATCACTGATGAACACAGGCATGACAAAGTCTTAGCAAAAACCAAGTTAAATTGAACACTACATTTTTGTGTATTGTTAGAAATAGCAACAGAAGTGATTTTGGCCTTTTCTATATTCATTAGTAAAGGGGTGTAAGTTTCTTAATTATATTCTCTAATTTTGCAATGATTTAACCTTAAGTTTTTAATGGAGGAAGCATACTAAAATCATAATAAAATTGTTCTTTTTATGTTTACTATCTGGCTAAAGAAACTAAATTTCTGGCATTTAGGTGAAGGTAAATATTAACTTAATTATCAGGTTATTATATTTTAAACTCATTTTAGCATATTTGTATGTATTTCCAAAAAAGTAGCTTGTTTTACTTCTTTTATCGCAGTACATGAGGTCATATCATGGTAAGCATGAATTTGGTTTTGATAAAAATTTGGTTTTCTACATGCAAACCATGTTAATGTACATTAATCATTTTTCGTCATTTTCTGATGACCCTCAAATATGTTTTTCAAACTTGTGGATGAACATTTGTATGGTTGTGAGAACGTAGCTATGAAACTGTGATGACATAACTATTATAGTCCATGTCTTTTCATTACATAGGGGATGACTTCTCTCAAATGTATTCCTAAGATTGCAGTTTCTATACTGTAGGCTGTTAGCACATGAACAGCTAACCCCAAAGTGTTTCAGAATTGTAAAGTCTAACTCATACTTCTAACAGTATAAACAGACGTAATGCCTGTTTCTTCATGATTTTTTCAACATTATACATTTTTCATTTTTCTAGGGTTTTTTTCTTATTTTGGGGTTTGATTGTTAGAGTCAGAGTCTAACTCTGTCGCACAGAGTAGACGATCACAAACACTGCAGCCTCCAACTGCTGGGCTCAGGCGATTCTTCCACAAAAGCCTTCCAAGTGGCTGGAACTTTGTTGAGCTCAGGAAGAAAAAAACTGAAGGTGGATCACAGGGAGGAGAGTTTGATGGCATTTTTTTTCCAAGTTGATGGGCGGGTGTCAGACAGGCCTCTTAGAGTCCTCTTGACTCACAGCGCCATCGTGAGGAAATAGTTTCATGGATAAGTCGGAAAGATCTAAGAATGAAAAGTCTTTTGGCTAAAGCCAAGTAGCTCATAAGCTGCTTCTAAAGACTCAGAAAACAGTCTTCTTTATCCTCCTACAGCATACTCATAACTGGGACCTGAGAATTGTCATGTTTTTCTTCCACAGCCACTGGATGCTAGAGTCCAGCATCTTAACTTTAGAAGCAAAGGCATAATGGGCAATCTACTGTTATTGTCTGTCCCTGTCCTCTCTTCGAATCCCCTGAATGGCTGCAGACTTTATTTTATAAGAATATACCTTGTCATGTGTTCCCTTTTCTTCAATTCACTACTATCTTTTCTCTTTTTAACCAAAATTGAGCTGACTACTATGAGGAAACACAGTCCCACTGAATGGTTCAGTTCCTCTGAATAACAACATGAGGAAGGTTTCCACAGGTGCAAGGAGGATTTGTTAAGGCTACTAAACGTTACAAAGGAAGGTTGGAGATGCGATCCTGGTGCCAATACCAAGAGAAAAGGCAAGGAATGAAATCACCATTCACAGCAAGGGATCCTGATGAAAGAGATGCTGAAATGGTCACCCTTAAGTCCATCCACATCCTCCGAGCCAAGTCATGGCCCACTGCATAGCACAGTGGGTATGTGACTTCTACCTTTGAACCTCTTTCTTCCACACAAAAAGGCACATTTCATAAACTCCTTCAATGTACTGTTGTAGAGCATTAATCTGCTCAACTATGTTTGTTCACTTTTGAATTCAGTTTTAAATTGTTCACTTTTGAGTCCATAAATTTACCTAAAGTGAAAAGTGTTTCAAAATATGGGAGAAAGAAGACAGGTCAGAAAGAAGATGATGAAGCAT
>NW_007240275.1:0-916 GCF_000164805.1 Carlito syrichta
CACTAAAGAAGCTGGAAAAGCAAGACCACAAAAACCCTAATTTCAGCAGAAGAATCCAGATCACCAAAATAAAAGCCCAAATCCAGGACATAGAAGACAAAAAGATAATACAAAAAATCAATGAAACAAAAAGCTGGTTCTTCGAAAGGGTAAACAAGATTGATGGTCCCCTAGCTAGACTGACCAAGAAAAAACGAGAAAAAAACCAAATAAGCATAATCAGAAACCCAAAAGATGAAGTCACATCTGACCCTGAAGAAATACAAAAGATCATTAGAGACTACTACGTACACTTGTATGGAAACAAACTTGAAAACCAGAAGGAAATGGAAGACTTTCTGACATCACACAACCTACCTAGGTTGGAACAAGAAGAAATTGAGACCCTAAATAAACCAATAACAATCAAGGAAATCGACCACGTAATAAGAAAACTTCCTACAAAAAAAAGCCCTGGTCCAGATGGCTTTCCAGCAGAATTCTACAAGACATTTAAGGAGGAGCTGATACCAATCCTACTGAAGGTATTCCAGGCGATTGAAAAAGATGGAACTCTCCCCAAATCATTTTACGAAGCCAACATCACATTGATACCCAAGCCAGGTAAAGATCCAACAAAGAAAGAGAACTACAGGCCAATATCTTTGATGAACACAGATGCTAAAATTCTCAACAAAATCCTAGCAAACCGGATTCAGCAATACATCTCAAAAATCATCCACCATGACCAAGTAGGCTTCATTCCTGGCATGCAAGGCTGGTTTAACATTCGTAAAACCATAAATGTAATTAAATACATCAACAGATGTCAAAACAAAAACCACATGATCATATCACTAGATGCAGAAAAAGCTTTTGATAAATCCAGCACCTCTTCTTGATAAAAAACTCTTGACATCTAGGCATACGGGAACAT
>NW_007240276.1:0-509 GCF_000164805.1 Carlito syrichta
TTCCGATTTCCGTGAGAGTATTTCCTTCCTTTTCTAAGGTTCTTATGGTTTGAGGTTTTACATTTAGGTCTCTGATCCATTTGGAGTTAACCTTTGTGCATGGGGATAGATAGGGGTCCTGTTTCAATCTTCTGCATGTGGTCAGCCAATTTTCCCAGCACCATTTACTGAATAGGTTCTCCTCTCCCCATTGGTAGGTGGTGGGGGCTTTGTCGAAGATGAGTTGGTTGAGAAATTGAGGTTTTGCTTCTGGAATCTCAATTCTGTTCCATTGATCTATATGCCTGTTCCTGTACCAATACCAAGCTGTTTTGATGATTGTAGCTTTATAGTAAAGTTTGAAATCTGGTATTGTGATACCACCTGCTTTGTTTTTTTTGCTGAGGATTGTTCTGGCTATTCTTGGATCTTTGTGTTTCCATATGAATTCCTGTGTTGTTTTTTCTAGGTCTGAAAAGAATGTTGTTGGTAATTTAATGGGTATTGCATTGAATTTGTAGATTGCCTTA
>NW_007240277.1:0-1409 GCF_000164805.1 Carlito syrichta
TGCAATCCCCCTACTGGGAATATACCCTGAAGAACACAAATCACTCTATAAAAAAGATACCTGCACACGTATGTTTATCGCAGCATTGTTCACAATAGCAAGAACCTGGAAACAACCATGCTGCCCATCAAAAGAGGACTGGATTAAAAAAATGTGGTACATATACACGATGGAATACTACGCAGCCATAAAAAAGAACAAAATCATGAATTTCGCTGCAACCTGGATGGAACTAGAGTCTATAATACTGAGTGACCTCTCACAAAAACAAAAATCCGAATATCACATGTTCTCACTCATATAATGGACCTTGAACATCCAATGCAATACTATGAGAAAATGACGGATGGTACTGGGAAACTATGGGGGGGAGGGGGATGGGATTAATAGTAGCAAATATCTGTCGGGGGATGGGAAAACACTTTTTATTTACAGGGTGCCTGAATGAAACGTCATTGTACACCTAACCCTTAACTGTACCCCACAAAACCATAATAAAAACTACTGATTAATGAAAAAAAAAAAAAAAGAATGAAAAGAAGAGCATTCACTTGTGTATGGAGTTGGGATCACCGTGAACAGACAGATCATTGGGGAAGAGGCACTCAGCTGTGGGTGTATGGTACCAAAAAGCTAGTGGATCAGTAGATAATTGGACTATGGCTTTGGGAGGCTGAGGTGGGCAAAAGCTGGAGCCTGGGAGTTCGAGAACAGCCTGGGCCACATAGTGAGACCTCATTTCTCCCCAGAAGGCAAACACTCGAGTCGCATGTGGTAGAAACCGTGGTCCTGGTTGCACCATATGTGGTCGACTCTGCCCCAGGTATTACTCTACATTGCCCCCAATGACAAAACGTGCCAGTCCAGGCCAGACACCATAGCTCACAGCCATGAGACCCATTCCCTGGGTGGCCAAGCCAGGAGGCTGCCTGAGTACAGGGCTAAGAGACAAGCCCAGGCAATGTAGCCAGACCTCAAATTGGCGAGAGGTCCCCAAAAGCAGTCAGACCTGGCAGTCCCCAGAGTTCCAGCTCCTGGGGGTAGCAATGGGAGTACGTCTGAACATGGCAGGTCAAGGTCCTAGAAGTCACAAACGTACTGCCATACTCCAGCCTGGCCAGCAGAAACATCAGCGACAAAAAAGACACCTCCAAAGTGGGTCACGATGGGCGTCCATGGCTTCCCAAGGAAATGTCCGTGTTGGCAAGGGATATATGAGTGATCATGAGAGGAAGTGACCCACCCCTGCCCAAATGTGGCAGATCGGGCGATCGGAACCTAGGCTGGCCGTGGTGTTGCTGGACTGCCTTTATCGCTCTGTGACTGATGACCAACCTAGCTTGGGGCCATCTGTCAGTGACCAGCACTGACCAAGGGTGGGTTAGGACCCGCACCAGAGAATCTGGACA
>NW_007240278.1:0-914 GCF_000164805.1 Carlito syrichta
GGTTGTTTGTTTCTTTTCCTTTCAGCATGTTTGAGTTCCTTGTAGATCCTAGATGTTAGGCCTTTGACAGACATAGAGTTGGAAAATACTTTTTCCCAGTCTGTGGGCTGTCTCCCTGCTCTCTTGATTGTTTCTTTGGCTTTGCAGAAGCTTGTCAATTTAATGTGGTCCCACTTGTCTATCTTATCTCTTATGGCCCATGCGTTGTGGGTTTTGATCAGGAATTGGATGCCAGTTCCAACTTCCATAAGGGTGTACTGCATTTTCTAAAGTTCTTATGATTTGAGGTTTGACATTTAGGTCTCTGATCCAATTAGGGTTAATTTTGGTGTATGGGGATAGATAGGGATCTTGTTTGAACCTTCTGCATGTGTTCAGTCAGTTTTCCCAGCACCATTTACTAAATAGGTTCTCCTCTCCCTGGTGGTGGGAGATGGAGGCTTTGTCAAAGATGAGTTGGTTGAGAAATTGAGGTTTTGCTTCTGGAATCTCAATTCTATTCCATTGGTCTATATGCCTGTTCCTGTGCCAATACCAAACTGTTTTGATTATTGTAACATTATAGTAAAGTTTGAAGTCTGGTACTGTGATACCTCCTGCTTTTTTTTTTTTTTTGCTGAAGATTTTTCTGGCTATTCTTGGTCATTTGTGTTTCCATATGAATTCCCATATTGTTTTTTTTCTAGATCTGAGAAGAATGTTGCTGGCAACTTGATGGGTAATGCATTAAATCTGTAGATTCTCTTAAGTAAGATGGTCATATTCACAATTTTGATTCTACCAATTCATGAGCCTAAGACACTTTCCACTTGTTTGTGTCATCTTTGATTTCTTTGAGCAGTGTTTTGCAGTTTTTATTGGAAGAGTCTTTCACATCTCTTGTTAGGAAAATGTCAAGGTATTTCATTTTTTTT
>NW_007240279.1:0-645 GCF_000164805.1 Carlito syrichta
CAAGAAAAGGCAGCCCAACAGCCCAACATCTCAATTCATGGTTTAGCATAATCATCTCTAGGAAACTTTCTGGTTCCTTGTTGAAGGCTGAAGTTCAAAGATCACCTCTGGGCTGGCTGAAGCCATAGAAATGATAATAAGACCAATTTTTAGTCAAGGAACTTATGGATTGAAAACATCTGACAAGTCTCTTGCAGGAAAAATCTCTCCAGGCCCAAATTCCCAAGTTAACCTGTAGCAGGAAGACAGAGAGATCATGACTCCAAGACTATTATAGGAAGTGGCACTTTATTATGCTGGCTGGCCCAGCGGGCTTCGAGGGGCTAATGAGTCCAAATCGAGCCCCCCCAGAATGGAAGAAGTAGGGTCTTATACCCTTGTTTAGGTAAGGGAGAGGGTCGTGTTGAGTGATTACATATTTCCTTTGGAATCTTACAAGATTATACTCAGCAAAATCAAATTTTTCAAAGAACAAATGGTTTTCAGGAACTGCAGGGTTGTAAACCGTCAACTCCAAAAGAGGAGTTTTGGATAAGTCTGTGAATTAGTTACGCTTTTGCATTTCCATGAGAGCCATCAGTCTCTGGCCATTTGGCCTTTTCAAACAAAACCTGCCTGGCGCCTGGCGGGTCTTTAAAGCTTGCA
>NW_007240280.1:0-29402 GCF_000164805.1 Carlito syrichta
AGGAAATATGTAATCACTCAACACGACCCTCTCCCTTACCTAAACAAGGGTATAAGACCCTACTTCTTCCATTCTGGGGGGGCTCGATTTGGACTCATTAGCCCCTCGAAGCCCGCTGGGCCAGCCAGCATAATAAAGTGCCACTTCCTATAATAGTCTTGGAGTCATGATCTCTCTGTCTTCCTGCTACAGGTTAACTTGGGAATTTGGGCCTGGAGAGATTTTTCCTGCAAGAGACTTGTCAGATGTTTTCAATCCATAAGTTCCTTGACTAAAAATTGGTCTTATTATCATTTCTATGGCTTCAGCCAGCCCAGAGGTGATCTTTGAACTTCAGCCTTCAACAAGGAACCAGAAAGTTTCCTAGAGATGATTATGCTAAACCATGAATTGAGATGTTGGGCTGTTGGGCTGCCTTTTCTTGCATCTGATGGAGATTTGCCGAGGGACTGGGGGTAGGCTGCCGCTTGGTCTGCAGTAAAATATCATTTTAAAATGTCTGACCACCTCCTAAAACCTGCCTATTGGAAATTTATCTTATCTGTGTCTAGCCTGTGCTAGATTCAAAGAGTATTGGGGTAAAGTCTAGGCAAAAATGGTTATGCTGAGGCAAAAAGATTATGCTAAACTAAGTGTATTCTAGTTTTCTATAGGTACCTCCTTTCAAGATCGTTAATCCTTCTTGCAATTTTGTTTAATATTAGATAGAATCACAAATTAGTAAACAGTTTATTTTTTTGAGTCAGAGTCTCACTCTGCTGCCCAGGCTGAGTGCAGTGGCATGCTCATGGCCACCCCAGTGTCAACCTGCTGGGATCCGGTCATCCTTCTGCTTCAGCCTTCCAAGTAGTGTTGCAGGAAAACAGAGAGACTGTGACACTGAGGCTATCTTAGGAAGTAGCGGTTTATTAGCGCCAGTAAGACTCAGCAGGCTAATGCTCCAAGCCTGAGCAATCCGGAGAAAGAGTTTAGGTCAAGGAGGGTTGTTAGTTTAGGTCAAGGAGGGTTGTTGGGTTGTATGACTGTACATTGTTTTTTGGAATTTGCAAGGTTGTATTTAGCAAAACCAGATTTTCAAAGAACAAATTGTCCCCAGGGTATACATGACAAGCAGGGGTTGTAAACCAGTAACTTCACAAGAGAGGATGTGGGGGTAAGATTGTGAATGGATTACTATCTTGCATTTCCAGAAAAGTGACCTTTGGCTATTTGGTTTTCTTAAGCCCCATGCCTAGCAGGTCTGGAGCTTGCAGGTTGATTTTTTATTTTATTTTATTTTTTTGAGTTAGAGTCTCACTCTGTCGCCCAGACTGGAGTGCAGTGGCCGCTCCCGGCCACCGCAGCCTCGAACTGCTGGGCTCCGACGATCTTTCCACCTCAGCCTTCCAAGTAGCTGGAATTACAGGCATGTGCTACCATGCCCAGCTGATTTTTTGATTTATTGTAGAGATGAGGTCTTGCTGCCCAGGCAGGTCTTGAACCCGCGGGCTCAGGCAGGTTGATTTTTAAAAGGAATAATTTTAACTGTTTTTAACCCCTCTCTGCCACAGTAGCTGGAACTACAGGTACACACTACCATGCCCGGCTAATTTTTTAAAAAATTTATTGTAGAGTTGAGGTCTTACCAAGTTTCCCAGGTTGATCTCGAATCTGTGGACTCAGGCAATCCACTCACCTTGGACTCCCAAAGTGCTGGGATTACAGGCTGAGCTACCAAACCTGGCCAATAAACAGTTTAAAAACAAATGTTACAGTATATATATCTAGATGAATGTTGTTCTTAGAATAGACACCTGGGCAGATTATATATTAATTTAGTAACGTTGAGCTTTTATCAAAAAGTATTTGGAATTCCCCCTCAGAGTAAGCTTACAAATTGTCAAAGGATAGAAATGTGCTATCATGTTGAAATTAATGTTTAGAAGGTTTTGGGTTACTTATAATGGAGTTTTGAATATCTGCATCTAATTCTGCTTCTTTCTCTAACACTATGAAAATAAAAATACAGGCATTAAAAAATGTATTATGCTCATTAAGGACAAGGAAATTTGGCAAGGAGTTGGGAGAATGGAAACTGTGATTTAGCAGACTTGAGATAGCTGAATCCCAAGCTGATAGTGGGAATAGCTGAGGATATTCTCAAAAGGCACAGGAAATTACAGTACCAGATATCTTTGGAACTGAGCATGAATATGTAAGTCTTTTCCTTTCCTATATATCATTTTCTTTATTTAATCTCATGTGATGACTACTCTTTTTCATCCTGGTAGAAGCTTTGAGGTTTATTTTCTTTTATATATATAGTAAACTTTATTTTTAGGAAAAGGTAAGCCTTGGTGATATATCTTTATCAGCAAATAACCTGCTGTCCATTCACCTATCTCCTTCTGTCATTTATTTTGGCTACAAGAAATTTTGAGTAGGAATTAAAAAGAAGGCAAGTGAAAAGTTAATTAAAAACACAAATGTTTTTTTGAAAATGAAGCAAGAAAACATAGTGAATATATAATAGGAAGATAAGTGATGTTATTGCAGCTCATCTTTTTCAGCTATGCATCTCCTCTCATAACTTTTCAAAGTTAGCTTGCATGTGCATCAGAATTGCCTAGAGGGATAAAATACACCGCTGAGCACCACTCTTAGAGCCTGTGATTCGGTAGGTCTGGGGTGTTAGGGCTTAAGAGTTTGCTTTCTTACCAAGTCTCAGGTGATACTGATTCTGCTGGTGTGAGCACCAGATATAAGAACCACTGTTCCCAGCACTATTCTAAGCAGTTTTTAATTGTGGCAAAATATATATAACATTACAATTTACCATTTTAACTATTTTCAAGTGTATAGTTCTGTGATACTGGTCATAGTCAGATGGTTGTACAACCTTCACTATTATGTGTCTCCACAAGTTTTTTACCATCCAGGCTGTACCCACTTATCAATAACTCTCCATTTTCTCCTTCCTCCAGCGTCTACTTTCTTTCTCTCTGAATGTGATTGTTGTAGGTACCTCAGGAAGTAAAATCATACAATGTTAATTCTTTAGTGACTGACTTATTTCTTTTATGATGTCCTTAAGGTTTATTCATGAGGTAACATGTGTCAGAATTTCCTTCATATTTAAGATTTAATAATATTCCATTGTAGGTATAATACTACATTTTGTTTATCCATTCATTCATCAATGTGCATTGAATTATTTCGCCTTTTGGCTATTGTCAATATCATAATACAATAAGAAAGGGATTGGCAGTAGCTGGAAACTGTGGGGAGGGTGTTGCGGGGGGCATGCAGCATCAATAAGGGCACCTGATCTCAAGCCAGGTGACGTAGGGACCAGAGTGAGGCCCAAATTTACCTGTCTGGTTATCACTTGTATGCCTAGTCTTGAATTGTACTCTACATCTTTGTTAGGGTCATACTCTCCCAGCAGGATCTCCAGAATGTTAGGTCAGGCCTGCTGGGGGTATGGGATGTCTGGTGTGTGATACGATGCTGCAAGAAAGATGCAAAAAACTGCACAGGTTAGAAAATAAAGTGTATTTAGAAAGTAAATAAGAGAGAAAGAAAGAGGAGATTCACCTCCCCAAAGCAGGAAAGGGAGCCAAAGCCAGGAAGCATGGCAACAGCCATAGCTCAAAGAGTACGTGGCCACACCAGAGTCTGGTGAGGCAGTGGCTGCAATGGCCTGGCAATGGCAGCTGGCCACTCCAGACTGAATGCTTTAACCCTTCTGTTTGATGGGGGAAGATCATTAAGGTGGCATCATTACAAAGGGGCAGGTAAGCACAGGTATTGAAGTCAGTAGCTGTGCTACTGGACAGCAGGCAGGTGGGTGGGTTAGTTACGTGATTGTTGCCATGGTGGTGGGCTAGCTGGGAGGAGACAAGGGGAGGGGTTTTCCTGCAAGAGACTTGTCAGACATTTGCAATTCACAAACTCCTTGATCAAAAGGTGGTCTATTATTATTTCTATGGCTCTGTCCTTGTCTTGCATCTGATAGAGATTTATCAAGGGTGAGGGGGTGGGGTAGCCTGCTGCTTGGCCTGCAGTAGAATGTCTGAATGCTTCCTAAAACCTGCCTATTGGAAATTTATCTTATCCATGTCTAATCGGTGCTAGATTCAAAACGTGTCAGGGCAAAAATGACCATGCTGAGGCAAAAAGACTATGTTAAACTAAGTTTGTTCTAGGTTTCTGTAGGTACCTCTTTTCCATCGTTAAAATTAATAAAAAAAGAAAGAAAATTACTTCTACTTCTATTACAGAAAAGTAATGCCTGCATCAATGATGGAAGTTTTCCATGAAAAGTAATTTTTTTACTTCAAGTGTTACAGCTACTGCAACTCACCGGGAACAGGAATGAATGCACTCAGAAAAGGCACCAGAGACTGAGAGAAGAATTGAAGGTGTTTATTTTGGAAGTCTCAGGTGGAGTAGCCTTCCAAAACCTGAGACCCGACCCTCAGTTTCAAGCTGCTTTTATTAGAGCTTTTTGGTTACACCATACATGGGTTTGCCATTGGTGGGTTTACAATTTTAAATTTAGGACCAGGAACGGTTACTTCTACAACAAGCATTGAAGCAGACATTTTTATGGACATTTCCATATGAGGTGTAATAAAGCGTGTTTACAGAAATAGAGATTGCAGTTAAGGAATATGGCATGTAGCTGCTTACTTAAAGCATATTTACAGAAGCAGAGATGGCATGTAGTGGCTTACTTAACATAAGACCTTGAAGTCAGCTTTCCTGCTTACTTCCTGTTTTTCTATCTTAAAGTAGAGAAGACAGTTAAGTGGATACCTGAACCCCTGGAGACAGCTGCCTGCACTGGAACCCATGCTATTTTTACTAGCCATGAGACCTCAGGAAAATTAGGTGAATTTTGGGTGTCTTAGTTTTCTCATATGTAAAATGGACATAATAACATACCTTTTTCTAAGCTGAAATATAATTATGCATGTAAAATGCTTAGAATAAGCAATTCCACTTCTGGGTCTATACCCAAAGAATTAAAAATTAAGGACTTGGACAGATATTTGTATGTCTTTGTTCACAGAGGTTTATTTGCTATAGAGGTTAATGGAGCATCTCCGGATTGGGAGATTTCATGCACCAGTTGAGGAAAAGGATTGCATATTGAAAAGTGGGAGCTGGGCTCGGTGGCTCAGCCTGTAATCCCACGCCATGGGAGGCTGAGGTGAGTGAATTGCCTGAGCCCGCAGGTTCGAGACCCGCCTGGGCAACTTGGTGAGACCTCATCTCTACAATAAATCAAAAAATTAGCCGGGTGTGGAAGCACGTGCCTGTAGTTCCTGTTACTTGGAAGGCTGAGGCAGAAGGATCGCCGGAGCCCAGCAGGTCAAGGCTGCGGTGGCCAGGAGTGGCCACTGCACTCCAGTCTGGGCAGCAGAGTGAGACTCCAACTCAAAAAAAAAAAAAAGGAAACTGGGGGATTAAGTGACAGTATGCCTACTGAATATTGAATACTGAAACTTGTAGCCTTCATCTTCTACTTGACTCTCAAAATCCTGGCAGCCAGATCTTTCCCTTCCAAGTAGAAGATTAGAAGACTCTTGTGGGCAGTCTAACCAGAGCAAGAGAAAGACTTAAAGGTGCTAACTATGTCAGTTATTGGTTTATTGCCTCTGAGCTTCAAATTCACCTTTCTTCACCCTTCTTTATGATACAGAGGTGGATCTACAAGCTACATTTCTTCTTTGTCAACTGTATCTTTGAGGTCTAACAATTAAGTTTATGAATGCATCCTAGAAAAAGTGCTATATACCTCATTGCTGAATGTCACTACAATCACCTTTTAAGTACTCCTCCTGGAAAGCTATGCACTGTTGCCAGTGCCTAGTTCATTTGTCAAAGCAATTTTGGAACTCTTTCTGGAATGGCTGTTGCGGGACAACAGAGAGACCGTGACACCAAAGCTATCTTAGGAAGTAGTATTTTTATTAGTGCTGATGCTACTCGACTCAACAGGCTAATGCTCCAAGGCTGAGCAACCTGGAGAAAGAAGAGAGAGGTTTTATCTGTTAGTTTAGGTAAGGGAGGGTGTCAGGTTGTATGACTATACATTTTTCTTTGGAATTTGCAAGGTTGTATTTAGCAAAACCAGATTTTCAAAGAACAAATTGCCTCCAGGGTATACATGGCAAGCAGGAGTTGTAAACCAATAACTCCACAAAGAGAGGATGTGGGGCTAAGGCCGTGAATGGATTGCTATCTTGCATTTCCAAGAAAGTGACTTGTGGCTGTTTCTCAAGCCCCATGTCTAGCAGGTTTGGAGCTTGTGGGGTGATTTTTAAAAAGGAATAATTTAAACTATTTTTAGACCCTTTCTGCCATGTGGCAATCAGAGCTGTTGTCATATTACCCTTGATGTCCTGAATGTCATCAAAATTTCTTCCTTTCAATATTTCCTTTATCTTCTGGTAAATAAAAAATTCATTGGAGGTGAGATCAGGTGAGTAGGGAGGATGCCCCAGTACAGTCACGTGTTTACTGGCTAAAAACTCCCTCACAGACAGTGCTGTGTTAGCTGGTACATTGTTGTGATGCAAGAGCTCCTTTGGGACCATTTTTGTACACTCTTTTCTCATGTCAATATTTTCAGTTAAGATTTTCCTGTTTCTCTATGGATGTGTATTTGGTCTGCTATGCTTCTCTCAATCAGCCTATGATTTTGATGCACAGTTCAATGTATTTTTGCAGTGTTTTTTGTCAGTTCTGCTTGTTACTAGCCATCCTGACCTCTCTTCATCAGTGATGCTTTCTGTCCCCTCAGAAAAATGTTTAATCCATTGGTACACTGCCATTTTCTTAACAGCACTATCCCCATAAATTTGGACTAACGTGCACCTGATTTCACTTCCACTCTTGCCAAGTTTGACAAGAAATTTAATGTTTGTTCATTGCTCTAATTCAAGCTCCAACATTCTCATGATGGCACACAAAAACATGCAACAACAATATTGAATGCCACTCGGCAAGTCACCACCACATATTGACACGAACACAGCTGTGAGACGATGATATACCAAGGTTATGAAACTTGTTTGTACAGTGCTGCCAATGTAAGTGCAGGGTGACAGTCCATGAACTTAATTGTCAGACCTTGTGTATTAGGCTCTGTCAATAAAGAGGTATAATAGAGAAACTACTAGGCTGAAGGAAGAAGAAGGTATGTGCTTTTTTTCGTTTTTTTTTTTTTTTTATCCCAGTGTCAGGCAGTTCTGCAGGTATTTGGTGCCTGTAGTATTTCCTCTGCAGGCAGTAAGTCTTGATTCTAATGAATAGTCTTTAGCAACATTATTCCTCACAGAAGTCAGTGGGTAGCATATTTCTGCAATAGTGTATCATTTTCTCACAGATCTGTATCTTAGCTTTTTGGGACCCCTTCTCTAAGTTTAAGCTTTTTTTGTTGTTTTTTTCCTTAAGTGTAGCAGTTACTTTCTGCAGTTACTACCTCTGTTATATACTGGAGCTCTGTTTTGCATTTTTAGTTGTTGACCATCTTTTAGCTATTTAACAACTCTTTATATTAAATATTTTCTTTTTGAGTGATAGGTATGTTTTTGGTCTCTAGACTTTACTCCATTTGATACTCTGATATCAGGCCAGGGTTTCCACAACAAATGATACAGCCAGATTTGTGTACAGTTAATCATAAGGTCAGGAAACTTCACTCATATTTTTGGAGGTTCCAGTTCACTTTTTGTTTCTTTTCCATTGAATATGAGCTGACAACCAAGGATACAAGATATTTGAAGGTACCTCTAATATGAAAGATGGCCTGTAACCCCCTTCCCCCCAAAAAACTGAAAGGAAGCATCATCTTGTAAGAAACAGAGTACATTAGGTGAAGAAAGTTTACCATTAATATCCTCTGAGGCCAGTCTTGGTGGCTCAACCGGTAATCCCAGTACTTTGGGAGGCCAAAGTGAGTGGATTGCCTGAGCTCACAGGTTCGAGACCAGCCCAAGCAACTTGGCTAGACCTTGTCTCTACAATAAGTAAAAAAATTAGCCAGGCGTGGTAGCACACACCTGTAGTTCTGGCTACTTGGAAGACTGAGGCGGAAGGATCCTTGGAGCCCAGCAGGTCAGTGCTGAGGTGGCTATGAGTGTGCCGTTGCACTCCAGCCTGGGTGATGGAGTGAGACTCCAACTCCAAAGAAGAAAAAAGTCCTCTGAAAGATAAAGGAAGATATTGCATCTATGAAACAAGAACTGTATACTATAAAAGAGGAAGCATTCTGACATCAGAAAAAAGCTCTTAAAAATTAAAAACATGGTAGCAGTAGTGAAAAATCTCAGTAGAAGGTTTGTAAGATAAAGTTGAGGAAAGTTCCTAGAAAATAGAATAAAAAGACAAAGTCATGTAGTGGTGGTTCAGAACCGTAGACTAGAGAAACTGAAGTGTTCACTATGAAGTAATTCAGGAAAAATTTCCGTAATAGAAGGACAAAGGTTTCCAAATTGAAAGGACCTGGGAAGAACCTAAAACAAATAAATGAAAATAGACTTATATAATCATGAAACTTTAGGATATTGGGACCAGAAGAAGATTTAACAAACATTAAAAAACACAAAAAATCATGCCATATATAAAGAATCAGGAATTAGTGTGACCTTGGATTTTAACTATGGAAGCTAGAAGAGTGGATCAGTGTCTTCAAAATGCTAAAGGAAGATTTTTTTTCCGTCTTCCATTCAACCTTTTTTTTTTTTTTTAAATTTTTAATTTTAAAGATGTGAGGCACAATTCAGGATTAGGTATACAAATGTTCATTATGCAGGTACTCTTGTTGATGAGGTGCCCCACTACTGCCAATCCCACTCCCCTCATCCTCTGGCAGTTTCCCACTGCTGCCAATCCCTTTCTTATAGTATTATGATAATTGTTCAGGGTCTGCTTATGAGTGAGAACATGTGGTACTCAGTTCTTTGTTTCTGTGACAGGTCACTCAGTATTATAGACTCTAAGTTCATCCAAGTTGCTGTGAAGTTCATAATTTTGCCCTTTATGGCTGCGTAATACTCTATTGTGTATGTGTACCACATTTGTTTTTAATCTAATCCTCTTTCGATGGGCAGCATGTTTGGTTCCATGTTTTTGCTATTGTGAATAATGCTGCAATAAACGTGTGTGCAGGTATTTTTTTCATAGAGTGATTTGAGTTCCTCTGGGCATATTCCTAGAATGAGGATGCTGAGGTCGTATGGAAGGTTGATTTTTAGATCTTTTAGGAATCACCAAGCTTTTTTCCAGTTTGTACTAGTTTACACTCTCACCAACAATGTTGAAGTGTTCCCTTTTCCCCACATCCTCTTCAGTATCTGTTGTTTCTTGAGTTATTGATGATGGCCACCCTGACTGGAGTTAGGTGGTATCTCAATGTAGTTTTAATTTGCATTTCTTTGATGACTAGTGAGGCTGAGCATTTTTTCATGTATCTGTTGGAGAAAAATGATTTTTAATCTAGAATTTTATAACCCAGCCAAACTATGAACTGAATATGAGAGTTTGCTAAATATATTTTTGATGTACAAAGGTTTCATTTTTCCTCCCATATAACAGTTTTTAAGAAGCTACTAGTGGATGTGTTCCTTCAAAACAAAGCAATAAATTAAAGGAAGAGGAAGGCATGGGATACAGCAAATAGGAAAATCCAACACAGGAGAGACTGAGATAATTCCCCAGGATGAATGTAAATGGCAATAATCAGAATAAGTGAGTACCAGATGTAAAGGGCAATCAGGACAAATTAGAGTTTTGTGATTTGAAAGAGAGACAGACATATTCAAGGCTATCATTACCATATTTTTTGCTACCATTGTATTACTTTTTATTTTTGGATAAACTTTAAAAAAAATGTAGATTGAAGGGGTTCATGTGCAGGGTTGTTACATGGGTATACTGTGTGATGAGGTTTGGGCTTCTATTAAGTCCATCACCCAGATGGTGAGCATGATACCCAATGACTAGTTTTTCAGCCCTTCCCACAGAAAACCAAATACCACTCTTCTCACTTATAAGAGGGAGCTGAACACTGTGTATACATGAGTATAAGAGATAGGAACCCCCCTTTATGAGTCCTTAGTGTCTCTTTTCCCATCTCTTATACACATGTGGCTGCTCCTCCCATGGCAGAAGGAAGCAAGGGAGATCTCTGAAGCCTCTTTTATAAGGGCATTAATCTCATACATAAAAGCCCTTTCTTATGACCTAATCCCTTCTTTAAGGCTCTACGTCCAGATTCTCTCATATTGGGGATTAGGTTTCAACATACAAAATTTCAGGAGAAACACGAAATATTTAGTCTATATCATATATAAACAGATCATAGTTGTGGGGTTTATTTTTATTTATCTTGATAATCTGGGTTATTTAGTCCATTTGCACTTTGATATCGTTAGCTTTACATCTGTCATTTTGGTTTTTGTTTCCTCTTTGCACCTTATTTTTTTTCATTACTTATCCTTTCTTGCTTGAATTAATTCAGAATTTTAATTATTTCATTTATTTTCCTCTGTTAGCTTGTTGGTTGTAGAATGTTTTATTTTCCACTTAGTGGTTATCCTAGAGTTTAAAATATACATTCTTGATTTATTAGAGTTTACCTTAAATTTGTTCTCTTTCTACTCCCAGTAGTGCATGTAATTTACAATGATTTAATTGCATTTACCTCTCTCTTGCCTGTTGTGTTACCATTGTTATATATTTTACTTCTATCTGTATCCATTTGTTAGCCCACATTTTTTACCCTTTCCAGTGCTCTTTATTTTTTTCTGCTTGTATATGGTTCCATGTGGGATCTCTTGTTTTTGCTATCTCAAATACACCTCTTAGAAATATTTCTTTTAGTGCTAGTTTGCTGCATGTCGTTTCAGCTTTTGCTTATGTAAATCTTTTTAAAATTTGTCTTCGTTTTTGAAAGATATTTCCTGTGGGTATAGAATTCTAGGTTGGTAAATATGTTATATATATTTATACACACACACACACACACAATTTTTAAGAGTATTTTAGAGATTTCACTTTAGTTAATATTTGATTTCTGTGGTCTCTGTGGAAAGGTCTGTGAGTGTTGTTACCATGTTCTCCTAAAGGCAGTGTGACTCTCTGCTCAACTCTTTAGCCTCAGCTGCTGCTTTCTACCAAGTTTCTTGGAGCCCTGTCCAGAATGCCATTTTGGGAATCAGGCAATCTCAGGAGCAGAGATTATATACAAAATTTTGGATTTGCTGTAATTTACTTCTTTTTGGAGATTTGTCCCTGAAGGCTCAGTTGCTTTGGTAGTCCTCAGTGTCCATCTTTTTCTCCTTATCTTAGTGGGACTGTCATTTTCTGCTGGGATGCCCTCAGGGAAAAAGTCAGGTAAATGAGTATCTTACCTTGACTGTGGTTTCCTTCTCTTGAGGATTATAGTGCCTCAAATCCTATCTGGAGTAGTTTTTTTCTAATGCCCTTACACAATTGTTTCATGTGTTTTGTTCAGCTTTTATATTTGTTCAAAGCTAAGTGTTTTGTCAGGACAGAACCAGAAGGTCACAAAGAGTTTTAAAATGTCTTGATCAGTGGCAATATTAATGAAATTTGTTTATGACTCTCCAGAGTGACTAATTTTAAGAAAATAATTACTAATTTTAACGTAAAAATTCTCAGTTTTTAAATGTCCATTTATTTATTGGTGATTATTATGTGTTATACATACAGCTCATAAATGCAAGCTTAATATAGCATTAAATTATACAAATACACAATATTATTCTTTAAACTTTTCAGTGAAAGTAATGGAAAGAGAATTTTGAATGTAGACCTTTGAATAATTATGTTCCCCCATTTTTGAGCTGTATTCTTTTATAAATGTCTTAGTTTTTTTTTGAGTTGGAGTCTCATTCCATCATCCAGGTGGGAGTACAGTGGTACACGCATAGCACCCCAGCGTTACCCACTGGGCTCCGGTGATCCTTCTGCCTCAGCGTTACAAGTGCCGGAACTACAGGCATGTGCTACTACGCATGCTAATTTTTTGATTTATTGTAGAGACGAAGTCTCGCCAAGTTGCCTGAGCTGGTCTCGAACCCGCTGGCTCAGGCAATCCCCTCACCTCGGCCTCCCAAAGTGCTGGGATTATAGGCTGAGCCACTGAGCCCGGCCACGTCTTAGTTTTTTATAAGTGGTTGGCACTTTCTTTCCTGCCTGTTATTAGTTTTATACTTGGAAAAGAGATCTAAAATTGAATGAGTTGTGCATATTTTCATTGATGTACCAAAAGGAAAAAAGTCAGTATTTTTTTTTTCATTTTAAACATATTTTTTATTTTAAAATTGTGGGGTACAGTTAAGGGTTAGGTTTACAAATATGCATCGTTCAGGCACCCTTGTTGATAAGGGATATCTCCCCGTTCCCAGACAGATATTGAAAAAGTCAGTATTTTAAAAAAGATGTAGGGTTTTTTTGGCTCTTGAATTCACAGTTGATTACTTAAATTATCTCTAAAGTTGGTCTTCATGCAAGTCTTCACAAATAATTAAGATTTTTTTTTTTTAGTTGAGATCTTACTCTGTTGCAGGCTGGATTGCAGTGGCATGATCATAACTCACAGCAGCCTCCACCTCCTGGGCTCAGATAATCCTTCTGCCTCATTCTACCATGTAGCTGGGACTACAGGTGTGCACGACCACACCTGGCAAGTTTTTAATTTTTTGTAGATATGAGGTCTCACTGTGTTTCTCACTATCTGGTCTATTTTTAAAATTAAGCTATTTAAAATTATGGTATAGAATAGAAGATGACTTGTTCTTGTCTTCTACCTGTCTCTACTTCCTGTGCAGCTTTTAGCTGGGGATTAGGAATAAATCAACTAGCATTCTTTCCTTTCATCAATGAGGAATATATGTTATACCTTTGAAATAAAAAGCTTGAAATGTTCTGTCAAAGGGTACTTTTTGTTGGACTGCATTTGGTTTGATCTGGCTTGATTGGTTTGCACCTGGAATCTTTGTAAAGGACTACAGATTATTAACTGCCACATGGCCTGATCTTTATAGAGGCTTCATTCTTTTGGCTTAACACTGCTGACACTGTTTTGCAGCTTCTCTGTTAGTAGCAATTGTAGTGGTTACTTTTGCTCTTTTGGGATCGTATAGCCTCACTTGGTTGACAGGCAAGGACATTTTACAATCTAAATAAGAATGCATATTTAACAAAGTGGTATTCAGCAGTGTTTGAGATGGTATTCAGCAGTGTTTGAGATTATAGCTGTGAAAACACCTAGCACAGAGCATGGTACAAGGGTAGGTGACAACTATTTTTTGTTCATATGTTTAATTAATTGTAGCTTTCACATATATTAATCTTTAATATATTTATACCTTTGACCCAAAATGTTTTCCCAAATAGACTTCCCTCTTAATTTGTATTTCTCTTCTTATTGACTTGCTTGTCTAATCTAATGGAAGTAAATTAAAAAAAAACTCTTTTCTTTGTTTTTTAAAATTAGTTTTGAAGTAACTTTTTGATTTATATACAAAGTGTGGCATAACCAATTATGGAAGGTATAGTCTAGAGTTAATTTGACAAATGTAAACCCTCTACGTATCTCATTTAATTCTCACAGAAAGTAATTTCTGAGCACTTATTTAGTGATGGGAAGCACATGTACACACACTAGTATGTTTCTTTCCTTCTATGGTAATTATGATTTCCTCAGTTTCTTCTATTTTTTTGTACGTCAATTACCTTTAAATGGTATATAATATTTCTTTTTATTTTATTGTCTTTGAGAGTATAGAGAATCCCAACTATCTTTCTAAAGTCTACTTTTGCTTCTTGCTGTTTAGCCTAATGTGCTTATTTTTTATTTTTTTACTTTATTTTATTTTAGAGATGTGGGGTTCAGGTCAGGATTAGGTACATAAATAATCTACATGCAGGTGAAGTTTGGGCCTCCAACTGGTCCTTACACCTCCTGGTTTAGGACCAGGTACCCTTTATGCTGCCACATGTCTCCCTACCTCCAGCAGTGTTCTGCTACTGCCAGTTCCTCCCTTGTGTTATTGTGTTATTGTAGTTAATGTTCAGGTCCCACTTATGAATGAGAACATGTGATATTTGGTTCTTTGTTTCTGTGATAGATCACTAAGTATGATTGTCTCTAGCTCCATCCAATTTGCTGTGAAGTCCATGATTTTGGCCTTCTTTATGGCTGTGTAATATTCTATCATGTATATGTTCCACATTTTCTTTATCCAGTCCACTTTTGATGGGCAATAGGGTTGGTTCCATGTTTTTGATATTGTGAATAGTATGACAATAAACATGTAAAGACATCTTTTTTGTTGAACAATTTATGTTCCTCTGGGTATATTCCCAGAAGGTGGATTGCTGGAGTGTATGGAAGGTCAATTTCTAGTTCCTTTAGAAATCACCACACTATTTTCCATAGAGATTTCAAAGGGCCTAGCTTTCTCTTTTCTCCATACCTGCGCCAGTATCAATTATGTTTTGATGTTTTAATGATAGCCATCCTTACTGGTGTTGGGTGGTATATCAGTTTGGTTTTGATTTACATTTCTTTGATGATTAGGGAGCCTGAGCATTTTTTCATATATCTTTTGGCTGCTCGTATGTCTTCTTTTGAGAATTGTCTATTCATTCCTCAGCCCATTTTTTAATAGGGCTTTTTGTTTTTTTTCCTTTTCATTTATTTGAATTTCTTGTAGATCCTGGATGTTATGCCTTTGTCAGATACATAGGTACTTAACAACATATTGCTGAACGACTTCTGGGTCAACACAGAAATCAAGACAGAAATTAAAAGATTCCTGGAAACAAATGACAGCAAAGACACATCAGGATCTCTGGGATGCTGTGAAGGCAGTATTAAGAGGAAAATATATAGCTCTGCACACACATGTCAAGAAAGATCACAAATAAGCAACGTAACGTCACATCTAAGGGAGCTAGAAAGGCAAGACCACCAAAATCCTAACTTCAGCAGAAGAATCCAGATCACCAAAATAAAAAGCCCAAATAAACATAATCAGAAATGTAAAATATCAAGTCACAACTGACCTTGAAGAATTCTAAAAGATTATCAGAGATTACTGTGAACATCTATATGGAAATAAACTCGAAAACCTAAAGGAAATGGAGGACTTTCTGATATGACACAACCTTCCTAGTTTGAAACAAGAAGAAATTGAAACCCTAAATAGACCAATAACAATCCAGGAAATCAACTTCATCATAAGAAATCTACCTACCTAAAAACAAAACAAAACAAAACAAAAAAATAAAAAGCCTTTCCAGCTGAATTCTACAAAACACACAAGGAGGAGCTGTTACCAATCTTATCAAAGAAAGATGGAACTATCTCCAAATCATCTTATGATGCTAGCATCACATTGATACTTAAACCAGGCAAAGAACCGACAAAGAAAAAGAATTACAGGCCAATCTCCTTAATGAACATAGTTGTAAAAATTCTCAGTAAGATTCTAACAAATCGGATCCAATAACACATCTCAAGAATCATCTACCATGACCAAATAGGCTATATTCCTGGGATGTTGGACTGGTTCAACACCTGCAAGACCATAAACATAATTCAGTACATTAACAGATGCAAAACAAAACCCACATGATTATATCATTTGATGCAGAAAAAACTTTTGACAAAATCCAGCATCCCTCTTGGTCAAAAAAATGGTTAAATACCTAGACATAAATGAACATTCCTCACAACAGTAAGAGCCATTTGTGATAAACCCACAACCAACATATTGCTTAATAGACAGAAGTTGGAAGCATTCCCCCTGAAAACGGGCAGAAGACAAGGCTGCCCACTCTCACCCCTCCTGTTCAACATAGTGCTGGAAGTCCTTGCTAGAGGAATCAGGCAAGAAAAGGAAGTCAGGAGTATCCAAACAGGAAAAGCGGAAGTTAAACTATCCTTCTTTGTGGACAATATGATCCTATACCCTGAAAACCCAAGAGAATCTATCAAAAACCTCCTTGCTCTGATAAATGACTTTGGTAAAGTTTTTGGATACAAAATCAATGTACAAAGGACAGTTACATTTCTATACATCAGCAACAAACAAGCAGAGAACCAAATAAAAAGCACAATCTCATTCACAGTAGTCACTAAGAAAAGAAAAGAAAAGAAAACAAAAGAAATACCTTGGCATCTACCTAACAAGAGAAGTGAAAGACCTTTAAAATGAGAACTATAAAACACTGCTCAAGCCGGGCTCAGTGGCTCAGCCTGTAATCCCGCGCCTTTGGGAGGTTGAGGTGAGTAGATTGCCTGAGCCTGCGGGTTTGAGACCCGCCTGGGCAGTGAGATCTTGTCTCTACAATAAATCAAAAAATCAGCTGGGCGTGGTAGCGCATGCCTGCAATTCCGGCTACTTGGAAGGCTGAGGTGGAAGGATTGCCAGAGCCCAGCAGGCTGAGGCTGCGGTGGCCAGGAGCGGCCACTGCACTCCAGTCTGGGTGACACAGTGAGACTCCAACTAAAAACAACAACAACAACAACAACAACAACAACAAAAAACACTGCTCAAAGATGACACAAACAAATGGAAAAAAATCTTTTGCTCATGGATGGGAAGAATCAATATTGTCAAGATGTCCATCGTACCCAAGGCAATCTACAAATTCAGTGCAATACCCATCAAATTGCCAACATCATACTTACCTGGAAAAGATAGTCCAAAACTTCATATGGAAACAAAAAAGAGCATGAATAGCCAAAACAATCCTCTGCAAAAGGAACAAAGCAGGAAATATCACACTTCTAGACTTCAAACTTTACTATAAGTCTACAATAATCAAAACAGCCTGATACTCCTACCAGAACAGGGAAATAGACCACTGGAACAGGACAGAGATTCTGGAAACAAAGACATCTCGATCTCTAAACCAACTCATCTTTGACAAAGCCACCAATAATAACCACTGGGGAGAGGATACCCACATTCAGAAGAATGAAAAAGGATCCCTACCTATCACCATATATAAAAAACCAACTCTAAATCGATCAAAGACCTAAATGTAAAGCCTCAAACTGTAAGAATCCTAGAAGAAAAAGCAGAAAACACTCTTATGCACATGGGGGTAGGCAACCAATTCTTGATCAAATCCCCAAAAGTGTATGCCATAAAAGATTTTGATAGATAAGTGGGACCTCATCAAACCAAAAGGTTATTTTTTTATTTAAGACATTTTTCTAGGTTTTAAAAATTCTTTTGTGGACTATTTGTTGAAATAGAGTACACTTTGAACAGCTCTTAATTTCTAAAGTCCCCAGTGATTTCAGTATAAGATAGGAATACATGACATCTGAATTAGAAATTTAGTTTCATTTGTTACCTTAATTTTCATATTTATTAATAAATGGCATTCTTAGAGTTCACTTTTTAATATTTTGATGTAGACTTGGGATATACATTAGTAAATTTGCCATTTTTATATAATTCTAAACCTTTTAGATGAGTTTATCTTTTTTTTCTTAATTTTAAAGATGTGGGCTACAATTCAGGGTTATGTATATAAATGTTCATTGTGCAGGTACCCTTGTTGATGATGTGTGCCCCTCCCTTCCCTGGCAGTTTCCATCATCTGCCAACCCTACCCTACCTCCCCTGGCAGTTCCCACTACTGCCAGTTCCTTTCTTATCAAGATCCGCTTATGAGTGAGAACGAATTGTTCTCTGTTCTTTGTTTCTGTGATTGGTCACTGAGTATGATAGACTCTAAATCCATCCAAGTTGCTGTGAAGTCCATATGTTTCTCCTTCATTATGGCTGCACAATATTCCATTGTGTGTATGTACCACATTTTAAAAACCAATCCGTGGTTCGTTCCATGTCTTTGCTACTGTGAAGAGAGTTGCAACAAACGTGTGTGCAGGTATCTTTTTGGTAGAATGACTTGAGTTCCTCCGTGTATATTCCCAGTGGGGGATTGCTAGGTCATATGGAAGGTCAATTTATAGTTCTTACTGAAATCTTCCTGTCTGTCTTCTAAAGAGGTTGCACTAGTTTGCATTCCCACTAGCAGTGTAGAAGTGTTCCTTTTTCTCTGTGAGTTTATCATTTTTAATAGAGGCAATTGATAATAATGTTCAAGTTGAAATGCTATTGTATCACTTTTTATTCATCTCCATTAGGATTATGATAACTGAGTAGAAGAAATTTACGTAGCATGGGGCTTTTTTTATATCAAGTGTAGCTGAGGTTAGAGGAATAAAAATAGGTCCAGTTAGTATTTTAGAATCTTTGGGTTTACCGTTGCCTTTTCACTTTATTTTTTTGTTATTTTCCATCTTATCTTGAGAACCTTGTACAAATCAACTTTTTAAAAATTTTTAATTATTATTATGATTATTATTATTTTTTGAGTTGGAATCTCACTCTTGTCACCCAGACTGTAGTGCAACGGCACACTCCCGGCCTCTGCAGCCTTGAACTGCTGTGCTTAGGTGATCCCTCCATCTCAGCCTTCCAAGTAACTGGAACTGCAGACGCACACCACCACACCTGGCTATCAGCTGTTTTTAAAAAAGTGATATTAAGCCGGACTCGTTGGCTCAGCCTGTAATCCCGTGCCTTTGGGAGGCTGAGGTGAGCGGATTGCCTGAGCCCACGGGTTCGAGACCCGCCTGGGCAGCGAGACCTCATCTCTACAATAAATAAAAAAAAAATCAGCCGGGTGTGGTAGCGCATGCCTGTAATTCCGGCTACTTGGAAGGCTGAGGCGGAAGGCTGAGGCGGAAGGATCGCCGGAGCCCAGCAGGTCGAGGCTGCGTTGGCCGGGAGTGGCCACTGCACTCCAGTCTAGGCGACAGAGTGAGACTCCAACTCAAAAAAAAAAGGAATATTATAATTTGTGTTGATATTATATTTCCTAAATGAGATTACAACCTGAATTTTTTATTTTTATTTTTTACTTCAGTAGCATTAGGACTTCAAATCGTTTTTGGTTAGATGGTTCTATATAGTGGCAAAGAAATCTGGGCTTTAAGTGTACCCACCTCCCCCACATGTGCACACTGTAACCGATAGGTGTTTTTTCATCTTCCCTGCCCCCCGTGTCTCCAGTGTCCATTATATCATTCTCTATGCCTTTGCAGACCCTTAATTTAGCTCTTATAAGCGAGAGCATGCAGTGTTTGGTTTTCTGTTCTTGAGTTCACTTAGGGTAATGTTCTCTACATCCATGTTGCTGCAGGATACATTATTTCATTCTTTTTGATAGCTGAATAGTATTCCATAGTGTATGTTTACCACATTTTCATTATACACTGATCAGTTGGGGGCACTCAGGTTGATTTCACATCTTTGCAATTGTGACTTGTGCTGCAGTGAACATATGAGTGCAGGTATATAACAACTTTTTATATAACAACTTCTGTTCCTTTGGGTAGATACCTAGTAATGGGATTGCTGGATCAAATAGTAGATCTACTTTTAGTGCTTTAAGAAACCTTCTTTACCAGTTTCCCTAGAGGTTGTACTAATTTACACTCCCACCCTTAGTGGGTAAGTGTTCCCTTTTCTCCACATTCATGCCAGCATCTATTGTTTTTTGATTTTTTAATAATGGACATTCTGATACCCTTATGTACATTGGAGTAGGTAACAAAATCTTGTCCAAATCCCCAAAATGAATGCTATAAAAGCTAAGATAGACAAGTGGGAATCTCATCAAACTGAAATGCCTTTGTACATCAAAAGAAACCATCAAGAGAGTAAAGAGACAACCCACAGAATGGGAAAATGTTTGCAAATTATGCATCTGACAAAGACCTAACATCCAGGGTTTACAAGGAACTCAAACAAAGTGAAAGGAAAAAAACAACCCCACTAAAAGTGGGCAAAGGACATGAACAGACGCTTCTTAAAGGATGACATATAAGCAGACAATAGACACGTGAAAAACTGCTCAGTCTCACTATTCATCAGAGAAATGCAAATCAAAACTATAATGAGATACTACCTAACTCTAGTCTAAAGGATGGCTTTGATTAATAAGTCAAAAAACAACAGATGCTGGCACAGCTGTGGATGAAAGGAAATACTTCTACACTGTTGGTGGGAGGGCAAACTAGTTCAACCTCTATGAAAAGCAGCATGGTGAGTCCCCCCAAAACTAAAGTTGACCTTCCATATCATCTAGCAATCTTTCTCCTGGGAATATACCCAGAGGAACATAAATCGTTCTACAAAAAAGGCACCTGCACATGCATGTTTATTGCTGCAGTATTCACAATAGCAAAAACAACCCAGATGCTCACTGAAAGTGGACTGGGTAATATACATGATGGAGTATTATGCAGCAATAAAGAACAAAATCATGGACTTTGCTGCACATGGGATGAAGCAGGAGACTATAATACTATGTGAATTGTCAGAGAAACAAAGAACTGAATACTGCATATTCTCACTCATAAGTGGGCCCTGAACATTAGTTACGTTAGCACAAGGGAGAAATTGACAATCACTGGGCACTGCTAGGAGAGGGAGGGAAGGAAGAGGGTGGGGCATATATGACAACACAAAGAGTACCTGGTCCACTACTGGGGGAGTGAGGGCCAGTTAGAAGCCCAAACTTCACCTGCATGTAGCCTACTACTTAAGTAGTTAATCCTCACTCATACACTCATAACCCATATTTCTATAATAAAATAAAAATTTAAAAATAATGGCCATTCTGACTGGTATGAGGTGGTATCTTATTGTGGTTTTAATTTGCATTTCTCTGACAATTAGTGACATTGAGCATTTTTTTCATGTGTTTATTGGCCATTTGTATATCTTTTTTTGAGAGATATTTGTTCATGTCTTTTTTCCACATTTTGATGGGGTTATTTGCTTTTTTTTTCTGTTTTGCTTGATTTTTGGTAAATTTTGAATGATTTGTCAGATATATAGCTTGCAAATATTTTCTACCATTGTGTAGGTTGCCTCTTTACTCTGTTGATTATTTCTTCTACTGTGAAGAAGCTTTTTAGTTAAATTAAGTCCCACTTATTAACTTTTGTTTTTGTTGCATTACCTTTGGGGTTGTAGCCATAAATAATTTGCCTAGGTTGATGTCTAGAAGAGTTTTTCCTAGCCTTTCTTCTAGGATTTTTATGGTTTCAGGCCTGACATTTAAGGTCTTAATCCATCTTGAATTAATTTTTGTATATAAGTATAGATAGGATCAGGTTTCATTTTTCTGTATGTAGCTATTCAATTTTCCCAGCGCCATTTGTTCAGTAATGTTTCCTTTCCCCAGTGTATATTTTTGTCCATTTGTCGAAGATCAGTTAGTTGTAGGTAATTTGGTTTATTTCTGGATACTCTATTCCAGCAGTCCCCAGCCTTTTAGTCATCAGGGTCTGGTTTCATGGAAGACAATTTTTCCATGAACCGGGGTGGAGGGATGATTTTGGGATGATTCAAACGCTTGCCATTCGTTGTGCACTTTATTTTTATTATTATCACATTGTAATATAATGAAATAATTATACAAATCATCATAAAAAAAAAGAGGCATGGATGGAAATAAAATAATGACTGGGCCACACGTGGACTAAAATAGGTGTCACATTCTAACTTAAAGTCTGCCAGCAGATGCAACTGTACGATTGAAGTACATCAACTAATTTGCCACTCACTGATAGGGTTTTGATATGAGTCTGCAAGCAATTGATTTTTATGGTCTCTGTGCACTCAAACCTTACTACTAATGTTAAACTATTTTTGCAGCTGCTCCCTAGTGCTAGCGTCACTACCTCAGCTTCACCTCAGATCACCAGGCGTTAGATTCTCATAAGGAGCACACAACCAAGGTCCCTCATTTGTGCAGTTCATAATAGGGTTTGTGCTCTTATAAGAATCTAATGCCATTGCTCATCTGACAAGGAAGTGGAGTTCAGGTTGTATTGCGAATGATGGGGAGCGACTGTAAATAAACATAAAGCTTTGCTCGCTCGCCTGCCACTCACCTCCTGTTGTGTGGCCCAGTTCCAAGGATGGGGATCCCTGCTGTATTCTGTTTCATTGGTTCACGTGTCTGCTCTTGTACCAGTACCATGTTCTTTTGATTACTATAGCCTTATAGTATAATTTGAAGTCAGGTAATGTGATGCCTTCAGCTTTGTTATTTTTGCTGAGGATCACTTTAGCTATTCAAGCTTTTTTTGGGATCCTAATGAATTTTAGGATTGTTTTTTCTAATTCTGGGAAAAATGACACTGGTTGTTTTATAAGGATTATGTTTAATCTGTAGATTACTTTGGGTAATACGGTCATTTTAGCAATATTGATTCTTCAAATCCATGGGCTGGGATGTTTCTCCATTTGTTTATGTCCTCTACAGTTTCTTTCATCATAGTTTTGTAGTTCTCTTGTCACTGTACTCCATCCTGGGCAACAAAGTGACACCCCAACTCAAAAAAAAGAAAAAAGAAAAGAAAAGAGAGCATTTGCAATTATGTTTAAGTTCTACTGGATACTTCAGGATAATATTTCTTTTTTTTTCTTGAGGTGGAGTCTCACTGTCGTCCAGGCTGGAAGGCAGTGACATGCTCGCAGCCAACGTAGCCTGGACATACTGGGCTCAGGTGACCCTTCCACCTCAGCCTTCCAAGTAGCTGGAAGCACAGGCATGTGCCACCATGCCCAGCTAATTTTTTTTAATTGTAGAGACAATTCCTAGGTGTTTTGCATTTTGGCTGCTATTGTAAATAAAATTGAGTTCTTGATTTGATTCTTTTGTATGTGTTGATTTTGTATCCTGAAACTTTACCAAATCATTTATCTAGCCCAGGAATCTTTAGGATTCTGTAGGTATAAGAGATAGTTTTACTTCTTCTTTTCCAATTTGGATACCCTTTATTTCATTTTCTTGCCTGATTGCTCTGGTTAGGACTTCCAGTACTATGTTGAGTAGGAGTGGTGAAAATGGGCATCCTTACCTTGTTCTGGTTTTGAGGGAGAAGGTGTTAAACTTTTCTCTGTTTAGGATGACATTGGCTGTGGGTTTGTTGTACATGTCTTTTATTATTTTGAGGAATGTTCTCTCTGTGCTATTTTACTGAGGGTTATTATCAGGAAGAGATGCTGGATTTTATCAAATGCTTTTTCTGTGTCTATTGAAATGATTACATGATTTTTGTTTTTAATTCTATGTAGTGGATCACATTTATTGACTTGCATATGTTGAACCATCCTTGCATCTCTGAAATAAGTCACTTGGTTGTGGTGGATTATTTTTTTATGTGCTGTTGAATTTGATTTGCTAATATTTTTTTGAGGATTTTCACATCTGTGTTCATAAAGGATGAACATAGATCAACAAGTTTTCTTTTTGTTGTGTCTTTTCCTGACTTTGGTATAAGAGTAATACTGTCTTCATTGAATGAGTTAGGGAGAGTTCCTTCCTCTTCAATCTTATAGAATAGCTTCAGTAAAATTAGTACTAGTTTTTCTTTGGAAGTCTGGTAGAATTTTACTGTGAGTTCATAGGTCCTGAACTTTTTTTTTTGGGAGACTTTTAATTACTGTTTCAATCTCACTACTTGTTATTAATCTAAACAGATTTTTATTTCTTCCTGATTCAAGGTTGGGGGCTTGTATGTTTCCAAGTATTTCTCCATTTCCTTTAGATGGTCTAGTTTGTGTAAAAGGTGTTCATAACAGCTTGGTTGATCTTTTGAATTTCTGTCATATCAGTTGTAATGGCTCTATTATCATTTCTGATTGAGCTAATTTGAATCTTTTCTCTTAATTTCTTAATCTATCTAGTGCCCTATCAATTTTATCTTTTCAAATAACCAACTTTTTGTTTCATCAATCCTTTGTATTTTTTGAATTCGGTTTCATTTAGTTCTGCTCTGATTTTTGTTATTTCTTTTTTTCTGCTAGCTTTGGGTTTGATTTGCTCATCTTTTTCTACTTTTTTTTTTTTTGAGTTGGAGTCTCACTCTGTCGCCCAGACTGGAGTGCAGTGGCTGCTCCCAGCCGCCGCAGCCTCGACCTACTGGGCTCCAGCGATCCTTCTGCCTCAGCCTTCCAAGTAGCTGGAATTACAGGCGCACGCTATCACGTCCGGCTAATTTTTTTATTTTATTGTAGAGATGAGGTCTTGCTTGCCCAGGCGGGTCTCGAACCTGCGGGCTTGGGCAGTTCACTCACCTCAGCCTCCCAAAGGCACGGGATTACAGGCTGAGCCACCAAGCCCGGCTATATTTCTAGTTTCTTGAGGTGTGATGCTAGGTTGTCGATATGCAGTCTTTTAGTCTTATTAATGTAGGCCTTAAGTGTTACACACTTTCTTCTGAGCACAGCTTTGATTGTGTCCCAGAGGTTTTGATAACTTGTTTCATTGTTGTCATTTCTTTTGGGAAATTTTAAATTTCCATCTTGATTTCATTATTGATCCAAGGATCATTCAGGAGCAGATTGTTTAACTTCCATGTTTCTGTTTGGTTTTATGAGTTCTTCTTGGAGTTAATTTCTAATTGTGGCCTTTGAAGTTACTTGATATGATTTTGATTTTTTTGAATTTATTGAGACTTGATAAGTGACCAATCATATGGTCTGTCTTGGAGAATATTCCATGTGCTGATGAGAAAAATGTACATACTGTAGTTTTGTGGTGAAATGTTCTGTAGATGTCTATAAGTATTATTTGCTCTAGGATCCAGTTTAACTCCAGTGTTTCTTCGTTGACTTTCTGCATTGGTGGTCTGTCAATTGCTGTCATTGGAGTGTTGAAGTCTCCCATTATTTATTTAATTTAATTTTACTTTATTTTTTATTTTAGAAATATGGAGTATAATTCAGGATTAAATATACAAGTGGTCTTAGTACAGCTAAAGTTTGGGCCTCCCTTTGGTCCCCACTTTGGCTGGTTTGAGATCAGGTACCCTTATTGATACTGTGTGCCCCCCCCACCCTTCCCTGGAAGTTTCCTGCTACTGCCAATTCCTTTTTATGGTATTATGATAAATGTTCAGGGTCCACTTATGAGTGAGAACATGCGGTACTCAGTTTTTTGTTTCTGTGATAGATAACTTGAGTATTATAGACTCTAAATCCATCCAGGTTGCTGCAGAGTCCATAATTTTGTCCTTTTTTGTGGCTGCATAATATTCCATTGTGTATGTGTACCACTTTTAAAAAATTCAGTCCAGTTTTGATGGGCAGCATGGTTGGTTCTATGTTTTTGCTATTATGAATAATGCTGCAATAAACATGCGTGTGTAGGTATCTTTTTTGTAGAGTGATTTAAGTTCCTCTGGGTATATTCTCAGAAGGGATTGCTGGATCATATTGAAGATCAGTTTCTAATTCTTTTAGGAATTGCCAAACTGTTTTCCATAGAGGTTGAACTAATTTGCATTCCCACCAACAGTAGAGAATGTTCCCTTTTCTCTACATTGTTACCAGCGTCTGTTGTTTTTTGTTTTATTAATGATGGCCATCCTTACTGTTGTTGGGTGGTATCTCAATGTAGTTTTGGCTGCAGTTCTCTGATGATTAATGGAAGTCTCCCATTATTATTATAGTACTATCTATTTAGGTCTAATAGAATTTGTTTTATAAAGCTGAGACTTTGGTGCTAGGTGCATATATATTTAAAATTTTTGTCTTCTTGTTGAATTGACCCCTTTATCATTATATAATAGCTATCTGTCTTTTTTTTTTAACCGATGTTAATTTAAAGTCTGTTTTATCTGATATGAGAATGCTACTTCTGCTCATTTTTAGTTTCCATTTGCATGAAGTATTTTTTCCCACCCCTTTATCTTGAGTCTCTAGCAATCTTTGTGTATCAAGTGGGTCTCTTGAAGGCAGTAGCTATTTGGGTTGTGTTTTTTAACTTCATTCAGTCTATACCTTTCTAGTGGGGGCATTGAGACAATTTATGTTCAGAGTTAGTAATAAGTAAGTACTCTTAAAAATAGTAATAATAAGTAAGTACTATTAATAATAGTTAGTAATAGTAAGGTAGTGTTCCATTCATCATACTGGTTGCTATCTGGCTGCTTTATTTATTTGCTTTTTCTCTATTGTTTTGATTTTCAGCATTTTTCTACTGGTATATTTTGACCTTTTGTTTCAGTACTTAGAACTCTTTTGTGTATTTCTTGTAGAACTGGTCTAGTGGTGACAAATTCCTTTAACATTTGCTGGGCTCAGTGGCTCAGCCTGTAATCCCAGCACTTTGGGAGGCCAAGGCGAGTGGATTGCTTGAGACAGCGGACTTGAGACTTGCCTGGGCAACTTGGCGAGATCTTGTCTCTACAATAAATAAAAAATTAGCTGGGCATGGTAACGCACTCCTGTAGTTCTGGCTACTTGGAAGGCTGAGGCAGAAGGATTCCTAGAGGCCAGCAGGTTGACGCTGGGGTGGCTGTGAGTATGCCAAGGCATTCTAACCTGGGTGATGGAGTGAGACTCCAACTCAAAAAACAAACAAAAAACAAAAAACTTCTTCTTTTGTTCATTTATAAAACTTAGTTTTGTGGGATACATAATTCTTGTGTGACTGTTATTCTGTTTGAGAATATTGAAGATGAGGCCCCAATCCTTTCAGGCTTGTAGGTTTCTTCTGAGAAGTCTACTATAAGTCTGATAGTTTTACCTTTGTAGTTACTTGATGCTTTTGTCTCTCTGCTCTTAAAATTCTTTCCTTCACATTAACTTAGTTTGATTGGATGATTTTATGACCTTTTACTATGGATCTGCTGGAGGTTCTTTAGGCTTCTTGTAGCTGGATGTTCAAATCTCTGGCAAGGCCAGGGAAGTTTTTCTCCATTATTCCCTCAAATAGGTTTTCTAAACCTATTGCTTTCTCTTCTTCCTCAGGAACACCTATGATTCTTAGGTTTGGATGCTTTACATAATCCCACATTTTTTGGAGACTTTGTTACATTCTCTTTATTATTTTCCCTCTATTATTGTCTGATTGAGTTAATTTGAAAGCCTTCTCTTCAAGTTCTGAGATCCTTTCTTCTGCATGTTCTAGTCTACTGTTAAAACTTTCCACTGTATGTTGTACTTCCCTAAATGATTCTTTCATTTCCAAAATTTCAGCTTGATCCTTTTTTAAGATGTCTGTCTCTTTGGATAATTTTTTATTCATGGCTTGAATAGTTTTAAAAATTTCTTTATGGTGTTTTTCAGTTTTCTCCTGAAACTCATCGAACAATTATGTAATCAACCTTTTTAATCCTATGTCTGGAATTTTAAAGATTTCATTTTGGTTAGTGTCTATGGCTGGAGTTAGTGCAGTATTTTAGGGGGTTGGAAAACTGTTTTTTCCTATTGTTAGAATTATTTTTTCTTGTCCTTCTAATTTGGGTAGACTATTTCTTTTTATTTGAGGTTGAAAGGGGCATGACGTAGGCCCTGTTGTTGTGGTGAGTCGCTCAGTTGTCACCTGTAGCAGTCCTGTGCTGGGTATGTATACTGACTCATGGCATCCTGAGTGGCCAGAGTGACTTAGAAAGTGGTATTAGCTGAGATCTGGGATCAGGCCTTTCCCAAAGTTGAGGTATTATATCAGATGTAATAGGCTGTGCTGTTGACCTCCAGCCAAAAGGTGGCACCTGTAGGAGAAAACCAGCTGCAATAGTGCCTGTGGGTCTCCCTCCTGGCTTTGTTGCTTCAAGAAAGTGTCTAGCCAACCTAGGTGGAGGGTGGGGCTCTAGGGTTTACCCAAGTTTTTGGTCTTTGAGGGGAGTGTGAGGGAAACAGCTATGGTTAGAAGTATGAGAGACTTTGTGGTGGTATTTTAAGAATAAGGAGATTGTGAGTAAAATCATGCTCAACGTGCAAATAGTTTTGGTTTTATAAGGGTTATTAATTATAGATGGATTATATGGTGAATAAATCATTTATGTTTAATGTTGTAAGAGTTATTTCCCATGGGTGTGTGGAGGCTTTTCAGACTCGCTCTGATTTTTGGTTTACCAACCACATTTTGTTATAATAGTAAATCGTTTCTGTAATAATGTTTGTGTTAACATTTTGCTGGTGAGAAAGGAAGGCACAGATGCCACTTCATACAATGATTTGAACCTTAGATAGAAAAGAGTTTTTCTTTTTTATTTATATGCTAATTTTTTCAAATAATATTTATGATAGGTATTTAGGAGTATATACTTTTGGTCCCCTAAAGTTTCTTAGAATCAACACCATTTATATTAATAAACCTCAGTTAATTTATTTCATAAGACCAGTCTCCTCTAAGGAGGTTTAGAAATAACATTTTGCAGTATTATTTAGCAAATAACATCTTAGTTTGTCTCATTCCTCTGTCACCCTCACACCCACAATAATTGAATATTACAGTGTTTCAGACATTGTGCAAGGCACTTGACATGTTTCAACTCTAATTTTATTAGCAAACTTGTCAAGTAGGTATTATTACCCTATTATTACAGATTCATGCATTCTTTCAGTCACTAAATACTTTTCTGCCTAATGCAGATCAAGCATTCTTTTAACTACTGAGGCTCAGCTATAAGAGAATTAAATAAAGCCTCTATTCTCATCAAGATGAATAAAGAAGAATAAAATAGGTAAAAGGAAATAGAGTGAGTGTGCAGACTATATGTAGGGAAGAAGAGGGGACATTCTGTCTTCTGTGTATTTATATTGGATGATTAGGGAAGGCCTTTCTAAGAAGATAATATTTGGACAGAGAACAAATGGAGGTAAAGAAGCAATCCTTTGCTGGGTACAGTGGCTTATGCCTGACATCCCAGCACTTTGGGAGGTGGAGATGGGAAGATTGCTTGGACCCAGCAGTTCAAGACCAGCCTGGGCAACATAGCAAGACCTTGTTTCTACAAAGAAATAAAAAAATTTGCCAGATGTGGTGGTACACACCTGTAGTCCCAGCTACTACGGAGGCTAAGGCAGAAGGATTGCCTGAGCCCAGGAGGTGGAAGCTGCAGTGAGGTGTTATCGTGCTACTACACTCCAGCCTGGGCAACAGACTGAGACTCCGGCTCAAAAACAAAACAAAACAAAAAAAAAACAATTTCATGGTACTCTAGGGAAAGGTAGATTGATGAAGAGAAGAGCAATCCAGGCGGCATATGTTTCAAAAACTCTAAAGACTCCGAGCAGCCAACGAACACATGAAGAAATGCTCAACCTCACTAATCATCAGGTTGATGCAAATCAAAACCATACTGAGATACCACCTAACTCCAGTCAGAATGGCAATTGTCAATAACTCAAAAATTAACAGTTGTTGAAGAGGGTGTGGTGAAAAGAGAACACTCCTACACTGTTGGTGGGAGTGTAAATTAGTGCAACCTCTGTGGAAAGCAGTGTGGCGATTCCTAAAAGCTCTAAACATCAACCTCC